>NC_080539.1:316428515-316501015 GCF_028640845.1 Ahaetulla prasina | reverse complement strand
GTGGCCAGGACATGTATCTATGTAAATAAAAGGGAAAAAAAGGAAGGCCTCTGACGGACTCTTTGCTGGGAGTATTGGGGGAAGGGAAACAGAACATTTTGTCCAAGACCTGACTAAAACATCTTCCACCAAAGATGGATCAGCAGCAGGTACAGCAGCAGTTAGAGCAGCTTCATGCGGCTAATCAACAGCTCCAGCAGCAAGTGGCTCACTTGGCAGGCCAACTTGCTGCCAGGAATGTGCCTGCAGCCCCCCATCCTCCCACCTCCTCCTCGTCGCAAGTGCCCGATAACCGTGCGGATAAGTTTTCGGGGCAGCCTGAGATGTTCCCGACCTTCTTGGGACAGTGCCAGCTCTACATGGCTATGAGGCCAGAGGATTTCCCAGACGACCGGGCTAAGGTGGCCTTCGTGATTAACCTTCTTTCCGGCTCGGCTGCTCGATGGGCCACGCCCTCTTGCTCCAGGACAGCCCCTGCTGGCGGACCAACAGCGTTTTGGCAGCACCTCGCACCATGTATGAGGACCCGTTCGAATGCTGACGGCAACCAGGCGCCTTAAGGAACTCCGTCAAGGGAAACGCCTGCAGGAGTACATCGCCGAATTTCGTCTTTTGTGCCAGGACTCTGACTGGAATGATGCAGCGCTGGTGGGCCAGCGTTCAGGAGGGACTCTCAGAGGAATTGCAAGGCGAGCTGGCCCGCGTGGGCGCCACGGACCCTCGACAACTTGGTGCCTTTGTCTCCGCCTCGATGCCCGTCTGCAACGGCGACCGTCCGTCGCACCCCGGGACCCTCCGTCGACATCTGCACCCCACTTCCTGCACCACCAGCACCCAGGGTCGCCCCACGCTTTGTAACCGCTGCGGAAGAGCCCATGGAGTTGGGAGCGCCAGACCTCGCCTAACAGCCCAGGAGCGGAACCGAGGCGCCAAGGGGATTGTGCCTGTACTGTGGGAGCCCGGCCGCCGCCGCTTCTTGCCCCAGAAAGCGAAGTGGGGCACGACGCCGTCCCCGAATCACAGCGTGACCAATCGGAAGCGGAGCAGGCCCGACCTCGGGAAACCCTAGGTCGGGCACGTACTAAGCCCCACTGGACGTTGCGAAGTAGACTCTGGGCCCCTCGGCATCTGATTCTGGACACACGGATATGGTTGGGGAACCAGTCGGACGGGCTCCAGGCGCATGCGCTGGTGGACTCAGGGCCACAACAAACTTTATGGACCAGGCCTTTGTGACCCAGTTTGCGGTCCCGTGGTTCCGTGGACCCTCCGATGCGGTAGAGACAATTGATGGGCGAGAACTGGTGTCCGGCCCCATTAAATTCGCCACCCAGCCTTTGCGCCTGGCTATTGGGGACCATGAGGAGGCGATCCAGTTTTATGTCACGGCGGACCTTCATTTTCCTTGGTCCTTGGGTTGGCCTGGCCGGACCCACGATCCTCAGGTGGCCTGGTCGCGAACGCCATCTCTTTCCCGAGTCTGCAGTGCGTCGATCACATCCGCCACACCTGTGCCGCCAGAACGCCCCACCGCTGCCATCACCTTGCCTCCTGAGCTGACGGACTTCGCCGACGTGTTCAGCGAGAAGGAGGCGGACCGACTACCCCGCATCGGCCCCACGATTGCCCGTGGACCTTCTGCCCAACGCACCACTGCCTGTGGGACGCCTGTATTCCATGTCGGAGCCCGAGTTGGCGCCCTCAGGGACTTCCTGGACAAAAACCTGGCCCGAGGGTTCATCCGCCTTCAAAGTCCCTCTCTCGGCCCCGGTCCTCTTTGTGAAGAAGAAGACAGGGACTTGCGCCTATGCTGTGATTACCGCCGGCTAAACGCCATTACGGTGCGGAATCGCTACCCCTGCCGCTCATCCGGAGCTACTGGAAAGGTTGCGGAGGCCACGATCTTCACCAAGCTCGATCTCCGGGGCCTACAACCTGGTGCGGATACGAGAAGGAGACGAATGGAAGACGGCATTCGCACCCGATACGGACACTACGAATACACTGTCATGCCATTTGGGTTGACCAATGCTCCCGCCGTTTTCAGCACTTCATGAACGACGTGTTCCGAGACATGTTGGATCGGTTCGTGGTTATCTACCTCGACGACATCCTGATTTACTCGGTCCAGGAAAGCCACCGACACGCCAGTCTGGTTCTGCAACGCTATGGAGCAACAACTCAATGCGAAGCTGGAGAAATGCGTCTTCTTCCGGACTTCCATAGAATTCCTCGGGCATATCATCTCGCCCGAGGGCATAGCCATGGACCCATGTAAAGTAGAAGCTTTGTGTAGCTGGGAAGCCCCTCGTCGGGTGAAGGATGTTCAGCGCCTACTGGGCTTCGCCAACTACTACCGGACCTTCATCCCGGGCTTCGCCACACTGACAGCTCCACTTACCCAGCTCCTCAGGAAGAAGGTTACATTCCGGTGGGGTCCCCCGCAGCAAGAAGCATTCACAGCCCTCAAGAAAGCCTTCGTCATGGAACCCGTCCTGAGGCATCCCGACCCGCTCCGGCCTTTTGTGGTGGAAACGGACGCATCCAATGTGGCTCTGGGAGCGGTGCTGCTACAGGCTCCGACGAATGGTGGCACACTTTTTCCCTGCGCTTACTACTCCCGGAAACTCAACCCTTCCGAGCGCAACTACACTATCTGGGAAAAAGAGTTGCTGGCTATCAAGGCTGCATTCGAGGCTTGGCGACACCATCTGGAGGGGGCCCGACATCAGGTGGAGGTCCGAACGGACCATCGGAATCTCGAGCACCTCACCACAGCTCGGAAGTTAAACCAGCGGCAGATCCGTGGTCGTTGTTTTGCCGGTTCAACTTCCGCGTGACCTACATTCCCAGCGGTCACAACCGGAGGGCGGATGCCCTGTCCGCAAGCCAGAGTACCTCTGCGCCAAGGACCCCTTCCTCCACGGACAGTGCTGCCGGCAGAAGCCTTGGCCGCAGCACGGGAGCCAGTGGACTTGCGGGCCCAGGTGCGAGGCGCAGCGCCAGGACGCCTGGTCGCAGCAAAGGAGAGCGGAGGTGGGCCCCACGCCTCCTTGGACCTTGGAGGAGGACTTACTCAAGTTTGGGCGATTATATGTGCCCACAGGACCACTCCGAGCCCTCGTCATGACCCAGTGCCACGACAACCCTGCAGCAGGACATTTTGGGTTCTTCAAGACCTCCACCTGGTGACACGGACCTTTTGGTGGCCCAGTGCGGCATGATATACATGCCTACGTGACCTCCTGCGTGCCGTGCCGGCAAGCCAAGACCGCCACGGGGCCCCTCCCGGCTCCTCCAACCCTTGCCGACACCCGACAGACCCTGGGGCGATCTCTATGGATTTCCTGACAGACCTGCCGCCCTCTGGGTTCACCACGGTGCTGGTGGTGGTGGACATGCTCACCAAGATGGCACACTTCATCCCATGCCGCGGACTGCCCACAGCCGCAAAACGCCCGCCTCTTTCTGCAGCACATCTTCCGCCCATGGTCTACCGGACAGGGTGGTTTCGGACCGCTGGAGTTCAGTTCACAGCCCGCTTCTGGAAGAGCCTGATGGCGCGTTGGAGGTGCAGGTATGTCTGTCGTCATCGCACCATCCGGAGACCGACGGGGGTACAGAGAAGGTCATCGGTATACTGGAACAGTATCTCCGTTGCTTCATCAACCAGCAACAGGACAACTGGGCCGACTACCTGTCTCTGGCGGAGTTTGCTTTTAACAACTCTCAGCACACCTCTACTCAGATGACCCGTTCTTTGCCAATGTGGGGTACCATCCGCGCTCTTCCTCTGGCACCACCGACTCTCCTGTTCCCGAACGCAGACCTTCCTGACGGAATTGCATGCGGTCCAACAGTTGGTACGCCAGCAGCTGAATCGGGCAAAGGAGGACTACAACGGTCCGCTGACCGCTCCCGACGGGCAACGCCCCGCTGGCAGTTGGAGACCGGTGTGGCTCTCCACCAAACACCTCCCGTCCGACCGCCGGTAAAGTTGGACCACCGATTCATTGGCCCGTTCCTGTCGAGGCAGTCATCAACCCGGTAGCCTACCGACTGACCCTGCCACGATCCATGCGGATCCACCCGTTTTCACGGTCCCTTCTGGTTCCTGAGGCCACACCGAGTCCCCTTCGGTGCCCAACAGCACCCGTCACTGTCGCCGAGGACGGGTCGGAGGAATACGAAGTCCACAGCGACGAGACTCTCGCTGGCTAAAGGGTCGCTTCCAATATTTGATCGCGTGGAAGGGATACGGGACTGATTTCTCCTGGGTAGATGCCTCCGACGCTCATGCCCCTGACCTGGTGCAGGCCTTCCATGAGCAGAACCCAGCCCGACCGCATCCCGATCGTCAGCCCGGGGAAGGGCCCTGCGGTGAGGATAGTGTTGTGACCCAGGTTCCTGGACCCAGACTCCTGGACTCGGATGATTCAGAAAATGAGGAGAAGACCTGGCAAGCCCTGCTTCTCTTGAGCCCTCTCCTCCCTGGCACCCACTCAAAGGGAGGCCGGCAAGGCCTGATTCTCCCGGCCTTCTTCTGATTTGGCAACGCCCAAGAACAGTTTTGGAGGGACGCAAGATTACGAAGGCTTGATCGGCGTGCGCAGCAGCGGAAGAGTTGGGACAAAGCCAAGTCATAATTGTCATGCAGTGACATCTGCAGAGACTATAAATAGGAGGCGGGACTTCCTGGTTTTTTGTCTTGGACAAAGCAATGAATTTGGCGCGAGCTAATTCATGGAGGGAAGAATATATTCGTGAGTAATTCTGGCCTTATCTATAATTTCCTCGTTATCTCCAGAAACTTGGCAGGCCCGTGGGTAGACGTGGCCAGGACATGTATCTATGTAAATAAAAGGAAAAAAAAAAGGAAGGCCTCTGACGGACTCTTTGCTGGGAGTATTGGGGGAAGGGAAACAGAACACCATGTGACACCTCTCCTGCGCAGACTGCACTGGCTTCCTGTTGCCTTTCGGGTGCATTTCAAGGTTCTGGTAACCACCTTTAAAGCGCTCCATGGCTTGGGACCTGGGTACTTACGGGACCGCCTTCTGTTACCTCATGCCTCCCACCGACCCGTACGCTCGCACAGAGAGGGCCTTCTCAGGGTGCCGTCCGCCAGACAATGTCGGCTGGTGGCCCCCAGAGGAAGATCCTTCTCTGTGGGGGCCCCCACTCTTTGGAATGAACTCCCCCCTGGTTTACGTCAAATACCTGACCTTCGGACTTTTCGCCGCGAACTGAAAACATATCTGTTTGTTCGTGCGGGGCTTTCTTAAATTGTTTAGTTTTAAATTCTAAATTTTTTCTCTGGTTTTAATTGGGGTTTTTAGATTCTTAATTATTTTAATTTCGGCCACACTGTATAATAAGTTTTTTAATTTTATTTTAACTGTATATTGTTTCTTTTTACTTTGGCTGTACACCGCCCTGAGTCCTTCGGGAGAAGGGCGGTTTATAAATCTAATAAAATAAATAAATAAATAAATAAATAAATAAATAAATAAATAAATAAATAAATAAATAAATAAATAAATAAATAAATAAATAAATAAAAACCTGAAGTCTCTGAGGAGCAATTATCCAGTGCCCTGTAACCCTGTACTTGCCTTTTTTCCATTGATTACTCAATGACTTTAGTGGTCCGTTTTCACCTGGTCTTGCTTCACTATGTTAATGATAATCATAACTAAGAAACTCTTTGAGATTCAGATTCACATATCTTATTTGGCATCTGAGTGCGTGAACTGGAATTTCACATATTCGGTTTATAATTAAAATACAATTATCATAGTAAGAAAATTTGCCACACATGGTTTGAGTTCACTAAAATGGATCAGATATGAGCTGAACTGAAGGCCATTGCTATTGTGCAAAGGGGAAATAATCAAATGACAATTGTGGTGATATGCTATAATCTGTCAAACCTTGACTAATAGCTTTATCCAAAATAAATAGTATCATATCAACCTTTTTTGATGGAGTGATCAGTTCAGTTGACCATGGGAATGCAGTGGGCATAGAATCTCTTACCTTCAGCAGAACATTTAACAAAATCTCCTATAATAAAAAATAGGCAACATATAGTGTAGAGTTTGCATTATATAGATAAAGAATTGATTCAACATTCATACTCAATGAATGTATGTTGGTGTCTCTGAAGGAAGTGCTGAATGAGTTACATTCTAGTCCTGTGCTGTTGAAAATATTGATAAATGACTTGCAGTTAGAAGCTAACAATGTGATCCAACTGCAACAAACAACAAACAAATCACTAAATGCGATCTTAGGCTGCATCAGTAGAACTGTAGTGTTAGATTGATTGAAGTAATTGTTCCTTTCTATTCTTGTTGATTGGATTGCACCTAGAATATGCATCCACTTCTTGCCATTTTATTTAATGATGAACATTGTCAAATTGTAATATGTCCAAAAGAGAGTAAAATGATGATGATGATGATGATGATGATGATGATGATGATGATGATGATGATGATGATGATGATAGGGAGATCTACAATAAAAACTATGAGGAAGAGTTGGCGGTATCAGGTATATTTAGCTTACAAAAGAGAAAACTACGGGGAGACATGATATCTGTCTTTAAGTACTGTATGGTATGATACCTGTCCTTAAGTATTAGAAAGGCTTCCATCTAGAAGATGAAGAAGAATTTTTCAGAGTTAGTGAGGACATTCACCACAGATTGTGAAGAACACAGAAAGTTCTTAGACTACTTCTCTTTTAAAGGTTTTTAAATCCGTTAATTTCGTTAATAATAAGAAAATCCAATTAAAAATTACTTTAATATTTGCCAACTATTAGGGAAATAGTCCTCAATAGTCCAGTCCTCAAAAGACTGGAAAAATAAGTTAGCCTCTCCTTTCCACTCTTCTTTCTGTCACTAATTTATAACTGACTTTTGTAAAAACTATTATCTTTAATTTACTCTCCCAACTTTTAAAGAAAGTTCTCTAGAACAAAAAACTTTGGGAATACATAAAAGCCATTATAATCCAAACTGCTTTATACTTCTAATATCCACAAATGTAACTAATACAATGATGAAAAAGAATGTTAAAGTACTTCTAAATACTTTAACTTCTACTTTTTACTACAGAGTAAAAGTACTCTCTAGTAAAAAGTACTAGTAAAGTACCAAAAGTACTTTAATAAAGTATTTTACTAAATACTTTAACTCCTACTTTTAGAAACTATTTACTTTTTAAATAAATAAATAATCTGATTTTATGAACAAAAAGCATAATTCAATCCAGTCAATATTGCTAGCTTTTAACTTCAAGAATGAACCATTTTACTCTTAAGTAATCTCCTATTCAGTTTTTAAACCTTAGATTCTTACCTTATTTTTCATAGACCTTAAATTTTGACCTTCTAATTCAAAACTGGCAAAGACTTTATCCAAAGCAACATTTTCCAAGAAGATGTACATGTAGTCCTCAATTTATGACTGCTTGTTCAAGAACTGTTTGAAATTACAAGAGTGGTGAAGGAAGGAACTTTGGACCAGCGCTCGAAGTTACAGTTGTTGTAGCAGCAACCCCTGATGTCACGTGATTGCAATCCTGGCCTCTTGGCTCTTTATAAGTAATCAACAAAATGCAAAAGACCATGAGAACAATCTAACCAGTCTGGCATCTTGCTTCACCCATGCTTGGTTCTCAAGACTAATCAATGGGCATTAGGACTTCAACAGCCAACAATTAATAATGTCTCTGATTGATGGCTTCCAGATATATTAGAACAGCAACTACTGGAATGTCTAGGTAGCATGTCCCACATAGCTGAAGGATATCTGGTTGATACAGGAGTACAGTACAGCATCAGCTTTCTTTCTATTAAAGAAAACTCATGGTTGTTTCTAAGCTTAATTCTTTATTAATCTTATTAAATAGTATTCATTTTATATAACACTAAATTAAGATTTAACTTTCAAGGCTAGCATCATTTTTTTAAGTTTAACTTTTATGGATTTATGAAGCATTAACTTTGGAATGTTACTGATGCACTGAAAAATAACAGTAAAAGCCACTGTACTCCAACTAATGATTTAGGATAGTTATATTACTGGAAAAATATTTGTGTTCATGGCTGTCAGAAAAAATCCTGACCGAATCCATACATTTGCCATATCCATTATGAGTGTAAAGAATTGCTTTGAAATGCATGATCCAACTGTTATGCACACTCTAGTTCTTCAGATGATTCTTGAACAGTATCAGTGGAGCACTGAGATGGCAGTGACAGAACAGCTCTCCTCTTACAACTCTTTGTTATAAGTTGGAAATAGGACTTTGTACTCAAGTCACAACATACAAACTGTCAACTGAACCAAAATACTGATTATTTTTTCTACAGACTTTGTCTGAAGGAAGAATTACTGCCTTAAATTTAACTGGCTTTAGCAATGAGCTAATAGCGATAAGCTTGGAAATAGTGCAACGAAGTGCGTGCAATTACAACTGAAAGACAAAAAAATTTCCACACACTCAGTGTTACTCTAATGAGCAAAATCAGTGCAATGAATATTTCAGGACAAATATGCTTACATCTCGCAAATGAGCATATTTATTCTTTTACCATCTTCTTTTATATGGATTACTATATACTATATACTATTTCGTAGAGGCAGAGGAACAAATTGCCAACATACGCTGGATCATGGAGAAAGCTAGGGAGTTCCAGAAAAACATCTACTTCTGCTTCATTGACTATGCTAAAGCCTTTGATTGTGTGGATCACAACAAATTGTGGCAAGTTCTTAAAGAGATGGGAGTTCCAGACCATCTTATTTGTGTCTTGAGAAACCTGTATGCGGGACAAGAAGCAACAGTGAGAACTGGACACGGAACCACTGATTGGTTCAAAATTGGGAAAGGAGTCCGGCAAGGCTGTATACTATCACTCTGCCTATTTAACTTATATGCAGAACACATCATGAGAAAGGTGGGACTAGATGAATCAAAAATTGGAATTAAGATTGCCGGAAGAAATATCAACAACCTCAGATATTCAGATGATACCACTCTAATGGCAGAAAGCGAAGAGGAACTAAAGAGCCTCTCGATGCGGATGAAGGAGGAAAGTGCAAAAGTTGGCTTGAAACTCAACATTAAGAAAACTAAAATCATGGCATCCGTCCCTCTCAATTCCTGGCAGATAGATGGTGAAGAAATGGAGGTAGTGACAGATTTTATTTTCCTGGGCTCCAAGATCACCGCAGATGGGGACTGCAGCCAAGAAATTAAAAGACGCTTGCTCCAGGAGAGGAAAGCTATGGCAAATCTAGACAGCGTACTAAAAGCAGAGACATTACCCTGCCCACAAAAGTGCGTATAGTCAAGGCTATGGTTTTCCCAGTTGCAATGTATGGCTGTGAAGGTTGGACCATAAGAAAGACTGAGCGCCAAAGAATTGAGGCTTTTGAACTCTGGTGCTGAAGAAGATTCCTGTGAGTCCCTTGGACTGCAAGGCGAACAAACAAGTCAGTCCTAGAGGAGATCAACCCTAACTGCTCTTTAGAAGGCCAGATCCTGAAGATGAAACTGAAATACTTTGGCCACCTAATGAGAAAGAAGGACTCACTGGAGAGCCTAATGCTGGGAAAGATTGAGGGCAAAAGAAGAAAGGGACGACAGAGAACGAGGTGGATGGAGTCACTGAAGCAGTAGGCATGAGTTTAAATGGACTCCAGAGGATGGTAGAGGACAGGAAGGCCTGGAGGAATGTTGTCCATGGGGTCGCGATGGGTCAGACACGACTTCGCAACTAACAATAAAAACAACTATATCTTGATCAAAGGTGGTTGAAGACCACTACTAATTTTAAAATCAGTAAATATTTGAAAGCACATAGTATACACAACCTGTCTTCCATTTCAAACTTTAAACATGGGCAGAATCTTGAAAGATTGTTCCGTCTCTTAAAACCTGAGTTTTGTCTGCCTGATTGATTTCCCAGGATCCTGGCCAATTAAAAAATGAAAAGAAAATATCAATGGTCCCCATACTATAAAGTTGAAATGATTTATTTATTTATTTATTTTATTTTATTTTATTTTATTTTATTTTTATTTATTTATTTATTTATTTATTTATTTATTTAGTCACAACAGTATATATAAGCATAAGCATGAAATAAGCCTATATATAAAATCATAAGTATGCAATAACTATATGAAATTGGATACAATCAAAGGGAACATTAGGACAGGAACGGTAGGCACGTAGGTGCTCTTATGTACGCACCTTACAGACCTCTTAGGAATGGTGTGAGGTCAATAGTACCTTTTGGTTACAGCTTTGGGGATTTTAGGAAGAGACCACAGTGTCTGGTAGTGCATTCCAGGCATTAACAACTCTGTTACTGAAGTCATATTTTCTGCAATGGAGATCGGAGCGGTTCACTTTAAGTTTAAATCTATTGTATGCTCGTGTATTGTTGTGATTGAAGCTGAAATAGTCTTCAACAGGAAGGATGTTGTAACAGATGATTCTATGAGTTAAACTCAGGTCATGTCTAAGGCAGCGGAGGTCTAAATTTTCTAAACCCAGGATTTCAAGTCTGGTGGTATAAGGTATTTTGTTATAATCAGAGGAGTGGAGAACTCTTCTTGTAAAATATTTCTGACATGCTCAATTGTATTAATGTCTGAAATGTGGTATGGGTTCCAGACAGGCGAGCTGTATTCAAGAATTGGTCTAGCGAATGTTTTATACGCTCTGGTTTGTAGTGTAGTGTTTCTGGAGAAGAAGGTACACAATATTAAGTTTACAACTCTTAAAGCTTTTTTTGCGATGTAGTTGCAGTGGGCTTTGGCACTTAGATCATTTGATATGAAAACTCCAAGGTCTTTAACGGGATGGGGGTCATCTACAAGGTAATGACCATCAAGCTTGTATTTAGTGTTCAGATTCTTTATTCCAATGTGTAAGACAGAGCATTTGCTGGTTGAAATTTGGAGTTGCCAAGTTTTTGACCATTCCGACACAAAGTCAAGGTCTTTTTGAAGGGTAACTGTATTGTTGGTAGTGTTGAATAGTTTAACATCGTCAGCGAAGAGAACACAATTACTTGTAATATGGTCACAGAGATCATTAATGTATAATATGAAGAGTATTGGTCCAAGAACACTGCCTTGGGTAACGCCGCTATTGACAGGAACAGGATTTGATTACTATAAGGCACTGCCATCTCAAAGAAAAGAGCATCTTTTTTCTTTGAATCATGACATTTGTTTGAATCATGGAGAAGAAAACTACTGGATTACTAATGCAGATGAACTCTAGAGAACCATTTGCTAGAATGGCCAATAATATTCTAGTTGTACGATACAGTTGCTGGCTCTAACACAGCAGCTTAGGTCAAATAACCTATAACTCAAACATAAAATGAATGTTGAGTCCTTGTCTGCTTGCTTTGAAACCATAGTAGAAATGCAGGACTGTAGCAACGAATGATTTATTCAATTTGATATTTCAGCCAAAATGTTTCTTGGCACAAATTGTTATAGTTTGTAATAAATACAGAACAATAGCTTCTGTTTAAAAAAAAAGGAATACAAGAAAAACACACTCACAAACAGTAGTTTTTTCTATTTGCTGCAAGGTTCCCTAAGTTGCTTACTCTCAGTCCAATAGCAACTGAAACAGAATTTTCTCTTTTTTATAGGAAGCAACAAGACTTTTTGCATTTGCTCTTTCTCTGGTGGATGAATAAGACTACACTTGCCCCAGTGTTTATTTTGATGTTCCTGGAAGCCCCAGACCAATGGAAGAAGCCCAAGCATGTTTCTCTTCTACTCTGAAATCCCATGGAAATAACCAATATTTCCAAAATGTATCATTCATATTTTAAAATGTATGTGATATATGCAAAGTAATACAAAATTGAATAATGCTTATCCTTCCGTAAACCCATTAATAGTGAACCAGCCAGTTTCTTTATCAGAATCTCCTCAGTATGTCAAATGCAGAAAACAGTTTTATTCATGACAAATGGATGTCATGTAGCAGATGATGGAGACAGAAACACATCTATTCAAGGAAGAGGAGTCACTGAACCAAAGTCCGTGGGTTCTAGCTAGCCAGCCAGAACTAAGGAATAGATGGCTGTTTAAATAGCATTAGGTAATTAAAAGCTATGGATCCTGGGCCAGCTGTTGAATATTAGTCTGATAGGTATTTTGCTGCTATTGATACTGTTAATAGCACTTTTATTACTACAATTAAGGAAAATAGACAATTACAGTTTTAATCAAAATATATTGTCAATGGTCTCATCATTTGTAGTCCTGGTTATATAAAAAGCACTTTTGATAGATATAGCCAATATTTTGTATACATTTTAATGGCACCCATGCTCTAGTTTGTTTGCTAATGTGTGCTAAAATGGCAACCATTCATGAGTGTGAATGCTAAAAAGAAAATTAACAAACGGAAAAATAAAGTCATTAGTTTTATGAACCTACAAATAAATTAAACCTTGCCTAAGATGTATTGATTTTCTGTGGCCTTGACTATAGAGTAATGTCAAGCATGCCCAACAATCCATTAGATTCAGCATGCAAATCTACTTACAATTATTTGTTATTTGTATTTGGAAAGATATACACGTATCAGATCTAATCCAGATTTAAGTTTACTAGAGTTTTCACGGAACTCCTTGATATTACATCACCGCATGAGTGATCACAATTCAGATATTTTTTAAAAATGGGAAATGAGTTGTGTTTTTCATAAAATAGTTTGAAATGATTAAATTTGTACACCCAAAAATGTTTCAGACTTGCTATGTTGCCCAACTATTAATCAAATAATATTGCCATAATGCTCTATGAGTGTGCAATAAAAATACCCTCCAACAAACCAGAAAAATATAATAAAGGAACTATATTCTATAATACAAATAAACACCATAAATAACTATGATTATTCCCTAGGGCTGTTGAAAAGGATATGCAAAAGCTTTCAACTTCAGATCAGAGGTATCTGAATAGGAATAGCTAAATTTTTAAATGCAGATTTCTGAATATTGTTCTGTTTGAGGAGTTGGGAGTTCCTACTGATCCAGATATAGAGCACTGCACACCAGAACAACTAGACACAATAACAGTTTTTTCCCAAACGCCATCACTCTGATAAACAAATAATTCCCTCAACACTGTCAAACTATTTACTAAATCTGCACTACTATTAATCTTCTCATCATTCCCATCACCCATCTCCTTCCACTTATGACTATATGACTGTAACTTCGTTGTTTGTATCCTTACGATTTATATTGATATTGTTTCCTGATTGCTTATTTGTACCCTATGACTATCATTAAGTGTTGTATCATTAAGTGTTAAATCTGTAACCTATGACTATCATTAAGTGTTGTAAGTGTTGTACCTTGATGAAGGTATCTTTTCTTTTATGTGCACTAAGGGCATATGCACCAAGACAAATTCCTTGTGCGTCCAATCACACTTGGCCAATAAAAAATTCTATTCTATTCTATTCTATTCTATTCTATTCTATTCTATTCTATTCTATTCTATTCTATTCTATTCTATTCTATTCTATTCTAACACTTGTAGATCTTTATAAAATATGGAACCGAATATGCAGTATTTACCACTAGTGCAACTAGTTCCAGGGCTTAAATTTTATAGATATGTATCTGTATATTTCATCAAGAGCAACAATTTTAGCACCATTTGTATATAAGACGTACATCATTATTTTAGACCACAACAGTTTCTATAAAAGGTGTTTATATCAACAAAACTCCCATATTTATTTTAATATGATACCTTTTAATAGTTTTACCTCACACTGAGAGATGGGCGGCATATAAATTTGATAAATAAATAAATAAATAAATAAATAAATAAATAAATAAATAATAGTAGTAGTCCATTCATGAACCTGGAAATATCATAAAATATGAAACTGTACCTAAAGATGGCATATGAGCTTAAGTGCAATACAATATTATTTATAAGATATTATTACATAGTGTAGGAAGGTTTTTATTATATTATGCATCAAGCAAAGGGGCATTGGTTCCTAACGTCAAGTTATAAGTTTGGCAGGTATGGTAAGATTTGAATCACGGACATTATTAAGGCTTTCTAGCGCTTACAAGGCTATCCTAGTGGAATACAGTTTGATAAATGTCTGTCTAGTCAGAAAATCCAGATAGGCTCTTCAAGTTTGAGAGGATGTGGTGTCTTGATGCTTCAAAAAGAGGCTTGGAGCATACATTGGTTGTATTGCAGACCATCCCTCCAAATGGTCTGGTGAGGCCTAATGTTTATCACCTTAACATTAACTTACTTATTCAGTGAAGAGTCAAATGAGGCTAATTTATGTGAAAATGTCTTGTGAACATGAAGCTAAGCAGGTCTTCCCTCCTAGTATCTCCAGCCAGCAAAGAATAAACAGATGGTAAGGAAATAAATTTTAAATATATAAAAGAATGGAAAAATTAATTAAAGTTAAGACATAAAATTGGAAAGAAGCTAAGAAAGAAGAAGTACATTGTTTTTAAAAATAATAATAAATAATAATAAATAGTCTAGCAGATGAAATGTGAAAGATAGTATGGTTTATAAGTGAAAATGATTGAAATTAAGATGTAAAAAGAAATAAAATTGGAATGTTAGTAAATGATTATACTATTGGAAGAGAATAATAATTATTAATTGTGAACAAAAACTCTAAGAAAATAAGAGGTGGAAAGTTGTATTAATTGATTGTAAGCTACAAATGGAATAAGATGAAGACAATGTTAATAACTAAAATATATGAGGGGAGGTTTGAGAAATATACTTAATAAATGAGAAAATCGGGGTTGCTTGGACACCAGAAATATTGAAATGAAAATAAATACAGCATGGAGGGTGATAAGAAGAAGGAGAGAGATGGAAAGAGAGAAGGAGGGAGAGAAAAAGAAGAAACGGAAGAGGAGAGGAGGAAAGGTAGGGGAAATAAGAGTAGGAGAGAAGGTTAGATAGGGAGGAAGTAGGGAGGAGGGGAGAAAGGAAGGGGAAGTAGAGAAGGAGTAGGAGGGGAGAGATGGAAGTAGGTAGGACGAACGAAGGGAGGAAGAGGAGGGAGAAGGAGAAGAAAGGATTGCTGTGAAAAGGAAAAGATGAAATGGAAGAAAGGCAACTCCGAATATATTTGAATATATTAGGATAAAAATTGAAACAGTTAAAAAAAAGAGAGAACGAAAGAGAATGAATACTAATAAAAATGGAGAAATTAGAACTTGAGGGTGAAAGACTAGGCGAAGGCTTCCACACGCTGCCACTGTGACTTAGTGAAATGAGCAAGGAAATATTAGGATATGAATAAAAATTATGAAAAAAGAATATGCTGGCAAAATTTGTAACTAAGTAAAATATATTTGAATATATTGAATTGTGTAAGATATGATATAGAGAATCCTCAAGGGGAAAACAACTCAAGAAGCTTGGAAAATTTTGAAAAGTGAGATTATAAAAGCCCAGTCTAGAACAATACCAATGAAGAAGAAAAATAATAGATCTCAAAAGAAACCAGCATGGATGCATAAAGAACTATCTGACAAATTGAAAGACAAAAAGGACAAATATAAAAAGTGGAAAGAGGGGCAAATAACTAAGGCAGAATATCAGCAAATAGCCTGAGCCTGTAGAACAAGAAGCAATGGGTGGAAACTAATCAAGGAGAGAAGCAACCTAGAACTTTCCTGACAGTTAGAACAATTAATCGGTGAAACAACTTGCCTGCAGAAGTTGTGAATGCTCCAACACTGGAAATTTTAAAGAAAATGTTGGATAACCATTTGTCTGAAGTGGTGTAAGGTTTCCTGCCTTGGCAGGGGGTTCGACTAGAAGATCTCCAAGGTCCCTTCCAACTCTGTTATTATGTTATGTTATGTTATGTTATGTTATGTTACGTTACGTTACGTTACGTTACGTTACGTTACGTTACGTTACGTTACGTTACGTTACGTTACGTTACGTTACATTACGCTACGCTACGCTACACTACGTTATTTATTTATTTAATTTTGTCATAACAATATACACAAGTATAGCACAAAAGATTATATAATATATAAACATATATATGAGGAGAAACAAGGAAGTATATGTCTATATATATATATATATATATATATATATATATATATATATATATATATATATATATATATTGTGGTTTTCTCCATAAAATTGGAAGTGTCTTGGTGACGTTTGTGAAGTCTCATTCGTCATCTTCAGGCTTCAGTGCTTCAGGCTTCAGCCGTCACGCCAAGACACTTCCAATTTTACACGGAGAAAACCCAACAACCAAAGACCTATATATATATATATATATATATATATATATATATATATATATATATATATATATATATATATATATATATATATATATATATATATATATATATATATATATATATATATATACATATACGGAAAGAAACAATAGGACAGGAATGGTAGGCACGTTTGTGCTCTTATGTTATGTTATGTTATGATATGGCCAATACTCTGTTCACAAACCATGTATGTGTGTAGGGGAGGAAATAAAAAAATCAATAAAAACTTGTTTTTTAAAAAAGGAATAAACAGATAGGAATTATAAGAGTCTCAAAACATTTCAAGGGTGCAAGTTGGATTTTGGATTTCTTATTGGGGAAAAGAAGACCTTCCAGCACAGAACAGCTGAAGCTATAGAATGAGAAAGGAGCAGTTGAACTATATATAGCTATCATGTATTTCATATCCTTAGATGAATTACAGATTACAAATGAAAATGCCTCTAAAAGGGATCAGGTAATCCTTGATTTATGACCACAACTGAACCCTAAATTTTGATTGCTAAGCGAGAAAGTTAAGTCAGTTTTGCCACACTTTGCAACCTTTCTTGCCACAGTTGCTAAGCGAATCACTGCAGTTGTTAAGTTAGTAACATGGTTGTTAAGTAAATCTGGCTTCTCCATCGACTTTGCTTGTAAGGAGGTCGTAAAGGGTGATCACATGACCTTGGATCACTGCAACCATCATACATATGAGACAGTTGCCAAGTGTCTGAATTTTGATCACGTGACCATGGGGATGCTGCAATGGTTGTTAAGTGTGAGAAATGGTCATATGTCATTTTTTAAGTGTTGTAACTTTGAATGGTCATTAAATGAACTGTTGTAAATTGAGGACTACCTGTATTTTGTTGGCATAGAAACACATCTGCTCTTGACAAAACACTATAGTATGTTTTTGCTTCATTTGTTTTTTTTTATCAACAATGTTATACAGAACATTGCTATATGTAGACATCAAGTCACACTGGAAGAGAATTAGTAATATGCTTGTTTTCTTATCATCACCAGAATGCAGAACTTCAGCTGTATCAGGCATCCCATTGGATATAGCTTAGAAAGAAAGAAAAAGTATTAGAAAATTCTTGAGATCTTTTTCTCTCTCTCCCTCAACTGAAAGAAGGAGTTTGTAAATCACTCGGCTTCTTTTCAGTCATAACTCCTTGTTTACAATCTCTGAAAATGTCATAATCATTTGGCAATAAAAAGGTAAAGAACCAGAAGTTCTGGCTTTTAACTTTAAATATTAATCTCACCGGTAATACCAACGGCTGTCGTTTGAAGATCATTTGACGGCCGTCTCCAGGACGGCCTTCCACCAGGTTCGCCTGGTTCGGCAGTTGCGCCCCTTCCTTGATCGGGATGCCTTGTGCACAGTCACTCATGCGCTCGTTACCTCTCGCTTGGATTATTGTAATGCTCTCTACATGGGGCTCCCCTTGAGGTGCACTCGGAGGCTTCAGTTAGTCCAGAATGCAGCTGCGCAGGTGATAGAGGGAGCTTTGTGTAGCTCCCACGGAACACCGCTCCTGCGCAGACTGCACTGGTTACCTGTGGCCTTTCGAGTGCACTTTAAGGTTTTGGTCACTACCTTTAAAGCGCTCCATGGCTTAGGGCCTGGGTACTTACGGGACCGCCTGCTGTTACCGCATGCCTCCCACTGACCCGTACGCTCTCACAGAGAGGGACTTCTCAGGGTGCCGTCCGCCAAGCAATGTCGGCTGGCGGCCCCAGGAAGGTCCTTCTCTGTGGGGCTCCACACTCTGGAGCAGGCTTCCCCGGGTTTACGCCAAATACCTGACCTTCGGACATTCCGCCGCGAACTGAAGACACATCTTTTCATTCGCGCGGGGCTGGCTTAAATTTTATTGATTTTAAATTTTCTATTATTAATTTTAAGGGGTTTTAGTTTTATATATTTTAAAGTTTTTTTTAGGCCAATTATAAAATAAGTTTTTTAATTTGTATTTTAATTGTATATTGTATTGTCTGTTTTTACTTTTGGCTGTACACCGCCCTGAGTCCTTCGGGAGAAGGGCGGTATAGAAATTCGAATAAATAAATAAATAAATAAATAAATAAAATAAATTCTAACTGCTGTCTTGTCATGCCAAACAAATTCACAATATAAAACATTTGCATGGGTTGGAACTACAATGGCAATATGCAAACAAATTTTCTGGAGGTATGTTATTGTAATAAAGGAATCACTAGAAGGCAGGTTTTTGAAAGAGATATTGCTAATGGACACCATGCCAGAGTCACTCAAGGAATACTGCTGCAGAATCCCAACTGGTGTTCAGAAGATACAGATCGATGCTCCTGCAAGCAGAGGCTGTCTAAATCTCCATTTCATTCATTAATTTGCACTCTGAGCTGGTTAACTCTTTAATGTGGGAGAAACTGTCAGCGGAGAGGCCACTGGAGCACACAACTTTCCCTGCGGTATCTGACCTGTCGATATTTCTTGGAACATTTTGTTTAAACCGAAAGAGCTAATGGCAAAAGAGAAAACCAATGGGGTGTGGAAGAAATGGCAGTTTTATAAAAGTTCACGATATTAAACATTGGAAGGTTCACTCTTATGCTGCCATTCGGTTTGCGCAAACCAGTAAAGACCTGAGATGATATAATTTCCCGATATCTCAGACAGCCTCTCAGTTATGCAATTTAAACAATTCATGGATGCACGCAGAGCATTGCTTCTTTGGGGATTCTTTCCAGCTCCTTTACCAGCAGTGGCTGCAGGAGGTCTTTGTATTCCTCCTATTCAATGAAGCAACGTTTTCCACTGAGGAGGTTGGTATATGTATATGTATCTACTGTTTCCCCAGGGATCAATAAGGCTGGATACCTGTGTGTCTTTGCTTTATGTATGTGTTTGCTCTCCCAGCATGCTGCAACAGTATGGTTTTGGCTGTATGAGCGCTCTGAGAAGCACAGGCAAGGCTGCAGATGCTCCACTCTGGATCATATGATGAAGGGGGAAGAGTAAGAAACTTTAAAACAGAGGAATTTTCATAGAAGTGTATCGTTGAAAGGTTTCCTTTGGATTTTTTTTCTCAGTAGCTCTTAGCCTATTTAGTCCCATTTTCAAACCAAATCTCTTCTATGGCTTCTCCTACCAAATATGGTCCAGTTCTGTTCTGTTATCCTGCTGATAGTCAATATTTGCAATCATATAAGCAATTGTGTTCTCTTTGTGGATGATGTAAAACTATTCAATACCACTGACAATGCTGCTATTCTACAAGAAGACCTTGACTATGTGTCAGAATGCAAACAATTGGCAACTCCAAATCTCAACCAACAAATGCTCTGTCTTACACATTGGCAAAAAATCAGAACACAAAATACAAGCTGGACGGATACGACCTAATAGACAACCCTCACTATTTCAAAGACCTTGGAGTACTCATCTCAAATGATCTAAGTACCAGAGCTCACTGTAACAGCATTGTTAAAAAAGCATTAAGAGTTGTTAACCTAATCTTGTGTAGCTTCTTCACTGGTAATATTGAACTGCAAACTAGGGCATACAAAACTTTTGCCGGAGCAATTCTTGAATACAGTTCATCTGTCTGGAACCTGCACTGCATATCGGACATTAATACAAGTCCAGAGATATTTCACAAGAAGAGTCTTCCACTCCTCTGCTCGCAACAAAATACCTTATGCCACCAGACTTGAAATTTTGGGCTTAGAAAACTTAGAACTTCGCCATCTTCAGTCTGATCTAAGCATAGTACATAAAATCATCTGCTACAATGTCCTACCAGCCAATGAATACTTCAGCTTCAACCAAAACAATACAAGAGCACACAATAGGTACAAAGTCATGGTGAACTGATCCAAACTAGACTGCAGAAAATACAACTTCAGTAACAGAGTTGTCAATGCCTGGAATGCACTACCTGACTCTGGTTTCTTCCCCAAACCCCCAAAACTTTAACCTTAGATTGTCTACTGTAGACTGCAACCCATTCCTAAGAGGTCTGTAAGGGGCGTGCATAAGCGCACCAGTGTGCCTACCGTCCCTGTCCTAATGTTTTCTTTTATTCGTATCTTTTTCATGTATTTATAATTATGTTTACACCTGTATCTGTCATAAAATACATGCTTGATGAAATAAAATTATATATATATTTATATGTGTGTGTGTGTGTGTGTGTGTGTGTGTGTGTGTGTGTGTGTGTGTGTTTGGTTGTTCGGATTTTCTCCTGTGTAAAATTGGAAGTGTCTTGGCGACGTTTCGATGAAGTCTCATTCGTCATCTTCAGGCTTCAGCTTCGTGCTTCTGGGAGCAATGAAGCTGAAGCCTGAAGATGACGAATGAGACTTCGTCAAAACGTCACCAAGACACTTCCAATTTTACACGGGAGAAAACCCGAACAACCAAAGACCTACATACAAACACCCGTGAAAAACTCAGAAAACAAATATATCTATATCTATATCTATATCTATATATCTATATCTATATATATAGAGAGAGAGAGACAGAGAGAGAGGGAGAGAGACTGTGTCCCCAACCCCTTCGTATAATTTCTTTCCAACAAGTCATTGGGTTGGAAAAGAATAAATAGCAATAAGACTTACATACCACTTCATAGTGCTTTACAGCACTCTGTAAGAGGTTTACAGGATATTGCTCCCAACAATCTGAGTCCTCATTTTCAGTGGTAGGATTCAAATTTTTTACTACCGGTTCTGTGGGTGTGGCATGGCTTGGTGGGCAAGGCAGGGGAAGGTTACTGCAAAATCCCATTTCTTCCTGATCAGCTGGGACTCGGGAGGCAGAGAATAGATGTATATTATCTGAGGTAGATGGGGGCAGGGCCAGTCATAGGTTGTATTTACTGGTTCTCCGAACTACTCAAAATTTCCAGTACCTGTTCTCCAGAATTGGTCAGAACCTGCTGAATACCACCTCTGTTCATTTTATCAACCCTGGCAGGACGTAAGGCTGAATCAACCTTGAGCTGGTTAGGATTGAAGTGCTGGCAGTTGACAGAATTAGCCTGCAAAACTGGATTCTAATCATTGTGCAACCACGGCTTAAACTGGAGATACTGAAGTATCAAGATAAAACAATCTGTAATTACAGACATATGCTTTGTGATTCCATTGCTTAGGATCTATGACATAGGCCAGCGGCATCCATCCTTTTGGGCATCAGGGACTGGTTCTGTGAGGAGAGGTTTTTCCGCGGACCGGAGGTAGCCTGGTTTCGTGTGCTGCCTGCATCCTGCAGATGGGGCTTTGCTTGTTTGCGCAGCCCAGTTTCTGGCATGCCATGGACTGGTGCCGGTCCATGGACGAGGGTTGAGGACCTCTGACATAGGCAGAAGGACAAATCTCCTTCAATCTCCAACTTCCTTTGTGAAACAGTTTGAGTCACACTACGTCTTAGCTAAAGGAAATGAAGGGTTCAAGAACGACAGCATGGAATATGCCAGGCATTTCTGCAAACTATAAATAGGAGCTCAAACACAGATCGGTATAATTATTAAAACAAACCACAAAGACTTGTGGGCTTTAGCTGTTTTCTTTATACAAATATTGAATTTACTAATTTCCCTTGCCTTGCTGTTGAATAAAATAAAGGGCCTCTCTCATCCCCCATCTTCATAGAGCTGATTCCCTCCTTTGTTTAAGATTAGATGCACTGCTGAAGTGCAAGGCTGCAGATAATAGTAATGTAAAATTCTTAACATTTAGGACCATACCACTGGGTGCATGCACAGCAGTTCCTTGTTCATTAGTGGACAATCAGTACTTTCTGTATATTATCTGAGGTAGGTTGGATCCACTGGGGAGGGTAAAGGAAGCATCACATAATTTTAATCCTCAAGTCAAATTGTTTGCAGATAAAATTTTGATAACACCTGTTTTTTTCCCCCCTTTCTCTTGGCCAATACAATCCTCTGAGAATGTCGATTTTCAGAATTTCCCTGCAGAATTGTCAAACATATGTATTTGTATTTCATTACTTGGGTAATAACCGATTTGCCAAGTTCATTTACAACTAGTTGCTCCTCAAATATCTCAGAGGAATAATTAAGAAATACTAAGAATGGAAACAGTAGTACGTTAGGAGGGGACTACAGCAATTGCTGAAATCCCACTCCTGATTAAACTGCTGTCCGGAATTAAATATTCAACAACTGAAATCCTGTTTTCTTCCTTTACTCTGTACAACGTATCTTCAAGGAGGCAGAATAATTCCCTGTTTTGTGCAATCGAGACCCAAAAAACAGAGTGCCATTCAAACCTATTTTAAGTTGAAACATGCCTGAAAGAATGGTATTTAAGCTGAAAATTGATTGGCTAATGGAATAAGGGAAGCTGTCTGTTCAAACCGGTGCCACACACTGGCACTGGACCAAATAAAATTCATTGGTCCATTCTGGTAAACTGGTTAGAGATTTAATGCTAACCTTTAGTCAAACTGAATTCTTTGATGGGCTTTCAATATTGTAGGGAAAAGAAGTATACTACAGTAGCTTTCTGGGGATGATGAAAAATCAATAGGACCTGATCAAGATAGGGCTGTCCCTATATATAAGGGAGAGAATACTGGTGATGTTATACATAAATTGGGTTAAAAATAAGTACTTCATTTAAATAGCAAGATAACTTAGATCTTACAGTTACTTGCTGTCCTATTGTGTTCAACTACATGCTTATACTAAATAAACCATGCCTCATTGGGTTATTGTTTCAAAGATATTCCCTTACGTAAACAGAGGAAAAGAATGACCATGGGTGGGCAAAAAAGCAGTGGGAACAGGAGCAACTTCCAACCTGCCAGTTTACTCATTGGGTTTTCTTGTGGAAATTTGTCAGGGAGCATTGGAAATCCTCGCTCCCTCCCTCCCTCCCTCCTTCCTTCCTTGACCCTGGAGCACCAGGGAACTTCCAGAGGACTGGAAAAGAGCTGATGTGGGCCCCATCTTCAAAAAAAAAAGAGGGGGGGATCAGATTAAGGAAACTACACACCAGTCTGATATCAATACCTGGGAAGATCTTGGAAAATATAATTAAGTAATAAATCTGCAAACACCTAACCAACATGGGTTTGTTAAATCCCAGATCATGCCAAACAAAAGTGATTAAACTAGTGGACCAGTGAAATGCTGTGGACATAGTATACTTAGATTTCAGTAAAGCATTTCACAAAGTAGACCACAACCAACTTCTTAGTAAGTTACAAAAATGTGAGATAAACCATATCACTACCAGATGGATTTATAACTGGCTGATAAATCATACTCAATGTGTAGTCCTTAATGGAACTACATCTACATGGAAGGAAGGAAGCAGTGAAGTACCTAGGTTCTATTTTAGGCTAATTCTTTAATATCGTCATAAATGATTTAGATGAGAGAGTAGAAGGAGAACCTATCAAATTTGCAGATGATACCAAACTAGCAGGAATAACCAACACCCCAGAAGATAGGCTTAAGATCTAGATGGATCTTGACAGACTTGAACACTGGGCCTTATCTAACAAAATGAAATTAAATGTAGACAAAAGTAAGGTTTTACACTAGGCAAGAAAAAACAAAGGAACAGGTACAGATTAGGTGATATTTGGCTCAACAGCAATAACTGCAAGAGGGATCTTGGAGTCCTAGTGGACAATCTCTTAAATATGAGCCAGCAGTGTGCTGCAGCAAAAAAGGCAATACAATCCTAGGCTGGATAAACAGAGTGATAGAATCAAGAGCATGAGAACTACTGCTTTATAATGCCTTGGTAAAACCACACCTGGAATGCTGCATCCAATTTTGGTCACTACAATATAAAAAAGATGCCAAGACTCTGGAAAGAGTGTAAGAAGTGACAAAGGTATGGGTGGGTGTGGGAGGGGCTGCAGGGTAAAACATATGAAAAACAGTTGCAAAATTAGGTATGTCTACTTAAAAGAAGGATTAGGGGGGAAACAATAGCAATGTTCCAATATTTGAGAGGTTGCCACAAAGAAGAGGGGATCAACCTATTTTCTAAAGCACAAGAAGGCAAGACAAGAAACAATGGGTGGAAACTGAAAAAAGAGAGAGGCAACCTAGAACAAAGAATAAATTTCCTGACAGTAAGAACAATCAACCAGTGGAACAGCTTGCCTTCAAGTTGTGAATACTCCAATGCTGGAGGCTTTTAAAAAAAGATCGGACAGCCATTTGTCTAAAATACACCGCCTTCGACATGACCTGAGTTTAACTCATAGAATCATCTATTACAATGTCCTTCCTGTCGAAGACTACTTCAGCTTCAATTGCAACAATACACGAGCACACAACAGATTTAAGCTTAATGTTAACTGCTCCAATCTTGATTGCAGAAAATATGACTTCTGTAACAGAATCATCAGTGCTTGGAATACTTTACCTGACTCTGTGGTCTCTTCCCATAATCCCCAAAGCTTTAACCAAAAACTGTCTACTATTGACCTCACCCCATTCCTAAGAGGTCTATAAGGGGCGTGCATAAGAGCAGAAACGTGCCTACCGTTCCTGTCCTATTGTTTCCTTTCATTACATCCAATTAATATAGTTATTACATACTAATGCTTATATATATGCTTATATATTGTATAGTTATTTCATGCTTATGCTTATATATACTGTGTGACAAAATAAATAAATCTCCTGGTGAAAATAAAATGGTATAGCATCTCCTGCTTGAGCAGGGAGTTGGACTAGAAGACTTCCAAGGTTCCTTCCTTCCTTCCTTCCTTCCTTCCTTCCTTCCTTCCTTCCTTCCTTCCTTCCTTCCTTCATCTCCTTCCCTCCCTTTCTTCCGCATTTAGTCTTTGTAGAGTTTTACCAACCCAGAGCTGGGAGATCTTCACTTTTGCTATAAGGCTGTATTGAAGTGTTGTTTGTGATCTGGGATTAAACTGCTATAAAACAGATATAGCATTTAAAAATAAGTCCCTACATTCTTCTTTTCTTAAATGATTTCTGGTTTTTAATGTACTGTTATGTGCTCCAAACCTTCAGGGAATGGTTTATGTTATGAATGTGAATGATTGAACTTATAAGTGACTAAATAAAACAAATATTTAGCACTGAATGCATAGAAAAAGGATTTAACCAGCTTTAACATAGAGAAGAAAATAATGGATGAAGCACAACAAGGTGTTAACAAATTATTCATTGCAATAAATGCTCACTCAAAATATCTTGTAGAAACAATTAAAGTACTGATAGTGGTCTTACGTTGTTTCCAATTGTCTGGAACAATTGATCCACAATTATCTTTGTAGTCCCTGAAGTCCTACAATAGTAACTCACTCAGCCACGATATATTTTCTTCAGCGTTTCAAACTGATCAACTAGCATACTGAATATCCACAGTGGGAGGCTATTTTGATGGATCTAGGGATTCAAAACTCATCATAATTGATTCCCTGATTTATATTCATACTTAGTTGTTTATAATTATTAAACTCTTGTGTGATCATTTACTCCCTAAGCTTTCAGGAACTGGAAAGAACTTAATAGTTTGAGTTCTTTTATGCTTTGAAAGGATATATCTGTGGAATTATGAAAGATGAATCACTCCAAAAGTCTTTGTTGCCAATTAATTAGAACTGGGAGGATTTTGACTACTTTTTAAGTTCTCATGATTGACCCATTTCAATTCTAAGAATTCATTGTAGTTGACTCCAATATATACAGAGTATTCAGTAACACAGGGGAAAATCCTTTATAATGAGTCATTCTTTCAGCCAGTAAGCATGGTTTGTTGCCATTTAATTTCAACAGAATTACTGAAAATAATTTTACTATAAAAATAAAAAATAAAAATAATAGCAACAACATCCTTATTCCAAACTTCTATTCCCATGACAATATAATCTTGCCTTATATTAGCCTACTTGAATAAGAAAGATTGCACTTTATTTCATTTACATTTACATTTCCTTACAAGAAAGATACATATTCCAAATCTGTCAATATTTTTTCTGTTTGGACAAAACGAACAGCAGCAAGTTATATGTAAGTTCAAAAATATTCAAATATCTTTTAAAGATATTTTAAAGATTTTGAGGAACTCGGGGCAGAACATTAATTTGAACCATGCCCACTTACTTTAATGATTTTTTCAATGGGCAAGTAAATGGAAGAGTGGGTGGGTGTAAACCTTTAAATAACTTTTGGTATACTCTAACTGATGATTTTCACTGCTTTAAATTTAAAAAAACCCATCTATCTAACCATTTAGATATTTTGGGTCCAAATTATAATTGCCCTCATTGAGCCAACGCCCCAAAGCCCTGGGTGAGCTTGCAAAATTCTATTACAACTAAATATAAAAACAACTTAGCATAAGCAATTATACAATAACAAAAAATTGAATGAAAACTATGGGTAGCTAAATGACTTGTTTTTCTTCTCCCATTAGCTGCATTTTTAAAGGCAGTATAGATAATCCTCAATCAACAACTACAGTTGAGATTGACAACTCCATCACTAAGCAACACAGTCATTAAATGAGACATCATGTTATCGTGATGGAGTGACATCTTCACTTCAGCTGTATTCATTAAGCAAGTTATTATGTGAATGTGACTTGTGATTTTACTGCTGGCTCCTCCATTGACTCTGTCAGAACTGGCTGTGAAGCATGCAAATGGCAATCACAGGACTGCAGGACGTTATAATGGTCATAGACACCTGCCAGTTGTGAAGTGCCTGAATCTCTCAATCATGTGACTATGGGGATGCTGCAACAATTGCAAGGGCAAGGACTGGTCATAGTTACTTTTTTTCAGTACCGCTGTAAGTTGAAATGGTTGCTAAACAGGACAATTGTTAAGTAAAGATTGCATATGTATGTCACTGAGCAGGATTCTGAGCTTTTCTGAAACTTGATCATATTTGACCTATTAACTGATCTAACTTTTAGGGCATAGTGCACATTTTGTGTACATGCTAAAGTTTATCTGATGTGTCGCAGATGTTTCAAAATGACTGCCATTAAAATATAAATTAAAGATTAGATGGGTTGAGCAAGAACCATGTGACCGTCTGGGAGTTAGAATAAATCAACATAAATTTTTATTCATTATTTATATTTATTTAGAGTGGCGCATAGTCACATGGTAGTGAAGACACCCGCCTCCTACTTGGAAGGCTGTGAGTTCAATCCTAAATAGCCTCAAGATTCTAAATTAATGTGGGCTCACTAAATGCATAGTAGCAACAAGCAAACTGGAAAAGCAACCAATACTTCAGCTAAGCCCCAATTAAGGCAAGATTATGATATTTTTTAATATTACCCAAACATTAAATTATATTGTCAGAAATGAATTTAATCTAGTACTGTTTTTCAAACAGTTATCTTAGTACTTTCACTAAAATAGTGACTGGGCTGAACTGACAGACATAATCATAAAGTTGCTAAATATCATTATTATTTTAAAGCTTCCACTTCTTTCAGAAGAGTCATTTCTAATCCCTTGACTGTCAGGTATGTAACCAAGAGATGAAAAATATGACTGTGTGGAATTTTTCCTGTGAGAAAATTTGGCAGAAGCCCTCTCATTTGCTTTTGGGTATAAATATTATTTTATTTAAACAATTATTCAGAGCTTATTTTGAATGAAATTTATATCTTGCTTTTACACTAAAAATGGTGCTCAAAGCAGCTACATGATAAAATACGTAATAATTAAAATGTGAAACAAATCTAATAAAAACACACTCATTTTTTTAAAAAAAGACAGCCACTAGCTGACTGTTAATCTAAGTATTATTGATTACTGTCATTTTAATTACATTAAATTTTGATGTACAAGTATAAATTACAATTTATCATCTCCCTGCTGCCTTCCCTATCAGTGAAACTCTCCTGAGCTGACAAGAAAAAATAGCCTGTGATCTTGAATAAATGGTTATGGAGAACAGTAGCAGCTACACACACACGAATTATGAAGGGCCACAAAATTATAACTGGCATAATATAATGTGTATACATACTAACTCATTCTACATGTTTAGTTCAAAGATGGAGAAAAAGTTTCAGATTATATATACAGCATGTAACTCTGAACTATTTACTCTGGTTTATAGTCAATGTCCCAAATTTTCAGTGCCCCTAAGTCAGTTTTTCCGCTCTTTATGAAAATAATATAGTCATAGATCGAAATAATTAACTCTAGTGCCATGAGGTTAAGTGCATAAACATAACAGATCATCTATTCCATCTGGAAATAAGCTTTTAGCCAGTGGTTGGCATAATTAACTGCTTATGATTGATTGTAAGAGAATGTAATAAGGGGTGGATCTCAAAGTATCAGCCTATTTGTTTTTCTTTTTAATAAAATAAAGTTTGTTTCAGTGCAGGATGTAAAGAGATTTCCTCATTTAAACAGAAACAAAAGTCTACCAGACCACAAAGTTTATTAAAATAAATCATTCTGCAATAAATATTAAATTATTGCATAGTCTAATATCTGTTCTTAATGTGATATGAACACTGCTTCTTCTTCAATCTTTTTTTGTAAATTATATCTGTTATAAATGTCTCTAATCAATTTTCATAACGTATCTTGTACTTTGATTTCCACGCACAATACTTCAAAATGCCTATATGAGATTGGGCAGAGGACAGTGACAAAAGAGTGTTAGGGAAATCAGTCCCTTTAATACAACAAATTCTCAGTATTCTATTCAGCTTTTTATCTGTACTGATGAGATAAAGGTAGAGATATACACATAATGTCGAGAATAAAGAAAATGACCTTGATGAAGATATGCTGAACTTGTTGCTGAGACAAAAGGAGCTTTTTAAAGTTCAAAAGATCCAGAAGACATTCAGAAGCGTCTCAGCCTGAAACAAAATTCACTGGGGATACAGGAGGTACAGTACAATCAGACTTGTAAGATTCTATCATTATATCCAATAAATAAAAGTAATTTTTATTTTCTCCATAAAAATAGTTTTAGCCTTCCTATAGAGTTCATTTTCTGGTCTGGTCTACCTAACGAGGCTGACATATACATATAAGTGTTCAACTTGTCTTCTATATTCTAATATTAAACATACATACACACATACATTAATGCTTCATATTTCAGCTAAGCAATGTTCTGCAGTTTGCAGAAAACGAGTAAGAAACAAAAAGACAACAAAAATAAACCCATGAGATAAGAAAAGAAATTTAAGTAAAACTAGCTTACACCAACTCCACTCAATATACGTCTCCATCCCTTCCCATATTCTGTTTCATGCATTACATCTGATTCTTTAATCTAATATTCAATCTGGATGAAAATAGGTTTCAAAAATAGATTGAAGTTTTAATATAGTTCTTCCTTGGTATCTTTATGTAATGCTGGGTCTGATGCAGGGGTGGGATTCAGCCAATTCAAACCAGTTTGGGTGAACCAGATGTTAATTTTGATCAGTCCTTGGTTGTTGCAAGGACTGAACGACCCTACCCACTCCACCCCGCCCTCTCAGGAGTCTCCACACAGCCCGTTTTGGGTGCCAGGTAAGTGCGGGACTCGCGTGGAGGCTCTGGGAGGGCGAAAAATGGGCCTACTGAAAGTTCTGGAAGTCCAGAAACAGCCCTGTTTCTGGCCTTCGGAGGGTCTCTGGAGCCCGTTTTTGCCCTCCCAGAGGCTTGAAGAAAGCCTCTGGAGCCTGGGTAGGGTGAAAAATGGGCCTAGTGGAAGTCTGAAAATGGGCCCGTTTCCGGCCTCCGGAGAGTCACTGGAGCCCAGAGGAGGCTGTTTTTGCCCTCACAGAAGCTCGAGGAAAGCCTCTGGAGCCTGGGGAGGGGTAAAAATGTGCCTACTGGAAGTACCTGAAGTCCAAAAACAGGTCCTTTTCTGACCTCTGGAGGGCATCTGGAGGCCAGGGGAGGCAGTTTTCGCCCTTCCAGAGGCTCAAGGAAAGCCTCCGGAGTCTGGGGAGGGTGAAAATACCCCCCTTGGTGCAGGAGGCAGAGTAGGCCAAACCCACTCAGCAACCAGGAGGAAAACCAGTTGCTAAAATTTCTGAATCCCACCCCTGGTCTGATCCAGGATGAAAGGTTATACCAGTGGGTTCGTGCTGATGCCCCAAATCTTCTAGATGACTCATCACCATGTTTATTTTATTTTGAGACAGGTTGGCATTACTATAAACTTACTGATTAAACAAAACAAAACTACCCTTGTGGCTGCTGGGCTTTTAGTCCTCAACATCTCCAGAGAATGATCTTCTGTCAGTATCCTTGGGCCACTTTGGGAAAGGTTAAAAAACAACTATGCACGGGTCTGTTTTTTCCCCTGCTACTCTTGATAGAAATGGAACTGGACAAAGTTGGCCCTAACTAACTTCTAGGTTTTCCTCTTCTAGTCATGAAGGTGGAAACACTTTTCTGGAATCTCCACTACTCAGAAAAAAAAATGCTATGGTCACCAAGACTGCATCAAACCTGGGTTTGAAGCAGTTTACTTTTCCATAATAAAAGTTATAGGGAAACAAAAATAAGGTTAACGAACATACTAAGATAATAAAATATAAAATAATAACAGTATCTCAGACAGATGTACCTCTTCAACGGTATGTAGTATGTATGATGAGAACAACTTTCTACCAGCATACAGTGCCTAGAGAGAAAATTGAGCATTTGGCTACTATGTTTATATCGTACTTTTTAATTAAATTCAATTAATCATTTTGTAACCTTAACATATACCGTACCTAGGGATTTATACACATTCTTCTTTTTTTGTGTTTCTTTTCGTATTTGATATAAAGAAAAGTCATATAAAACCTAACAGTTTGAGAAACAAATTTGAGATAAGATGCAGACACAATTAATACTGCTCTAAGCGATGGCTCCTCAACAAAGAAAATTAAACCTTTTACATTTTAAGTGTAAATGAATTAGAAATTAATGCAAAATCTGGTTTGGAGTCCTGGGATAATAAGTTTTGTTGGAGAATTTAGCTTATGGCATATCATACATGGACTAGCAATATATATTAACATTTCATCTAGATTAGTAAAATACAATATACATGTCAAAAAGATCTATGTTCAAATACCAATGCCTAGGTCATCTAACCATTGAAGTGCAGCATCGTTTATATTAAAAAAAAACCAGATACTGAATTGGTATATGCCATCAGCTTACAGCCAGTCATGATGTGTTTTTGTTTGATGTAGGACCCCATAGTCACACTGAGTGGAGGATACTATGCCCCATTTATGCCCCATTTATGCAGGGAGTCCCAGTAGATGCCGTGTGTGATGCGAATCCTATTCAGGATTGTCCATTGTTGACGTAGCAATTCAAAGTCTGACACCATTTTTGTGAGGTCTTCCTATGTTTCCTTTGTTGGAGAAAATTTGGCCATATTAAGAGGTTATGACAAGCTAAAGTTTTAGAGCAATGATCTATTAAGCATCTTGACTATTTCCTTATAGCTTAGTCCACTGTTTCAAATGATCAGCTGTGTTCAGTAAGAATGAATGATAAAACAAAATATTATTCGAGGTAGTTATAAATTATGTACAAAAGCATCTTCATTGTTCTCTCATAAAAGGAAGAGAATATGCAACAAAATACATTTTACTATTTCTCTTTTATAATAAAATGATTGTTCTTGAGTGGTTTATTTTTCAAAGAAAGAGAGAAAGAAATAAAAAAAGGGAAAGAACTTGGCACACATTCAGAAGTACCTTCTCATCAAAGGTTGTCTATCGTTTCATGAATCACATGTGATGGATGAGATTTATGAATTAGAATCTGTATCAAAAGATTTACAACACACTATATTAGTTATGACATCTTCATGTCTGTGAGCATAAAGTTTCAACAAAATATCTATATCATCATCACAGGAGCATGGCCAACCCATTTCTTTCATTTCACTGTAGCACACCCAACTCCTGTCACAGGATTTGATGAATTTTTGAAAGAATGGGCTTCAGATCAATTAAAATAAACACCACGAGCTGATTTATCAAATCTGTTCTGAATGCTCTCAGAAAAATGTCAAAAATCTGATCCATTGATACAGAAAAGTCAGAGAATTGTGGCAGCCTATGGGATCACAAAAACCTTTTCAAAACTGTAATAAATCACCAGAGAAAACAAATGGGGCTCCATGTGATAAGATTTCTCTTGACAGCTTAGCCTCAACAAGACATATGTGAGATAAATGGATCCTTTTTCTTTGCTTTCAAATGCCAGTGTACAAAGTTCTCAAATTGTCAAGTTGTGAAATAAAATTCCCCCCTTTTTTGATTAAACAATAGCATGATTTAAAATAGCCCAATTTCTTCACTTTAAGATATATCATGTCTACTCTCCTTATGCAGATATCTTCGAGCAGAACCCAATATTATCTAGAAGGCACCAATTGCATACTTATATATAGGCAACCATTTTATAAACATATTTGTTTTATCTCCTATATTATGCAAACAATGAACTACGGTATGCTTTTCTTTTAGAGAGCAGAAAGCTGCTCTCGAACCATATTCTAGTACAACACAGTATCGTTTGTTATTTGTAATTATCACCTGATAGTTTCATGTTTATGAAATGACTTTAAAAATGCAAGAAAAGCCCAGCCTATTATTCTAATTTTACCTAGGGACAAATTCCTCTGTTAATAAGGTTATGCAAATTGACTAAAATGCAACTACAAACAGTTCTTATTTTTTAAAGAATAATGTATTATTTGCTATCCAGAAAACCTGGACTGGGGCGCAAAAAAGCAGGGCTAAGCACATACATAGTGGATTGACATAACTAACATTATTAAATAGCAATGAGATATGTGAAAAACATCAATAGGATGGAAACAATGAAAATGAAAAACAGGAAAAAACTTTATGCTTGTGCTAACTATGAAAGTGATGGGTACAGTTATGAAAAGAATTACATACATTTATGACAAAACTGAATTTGATTATTATTAATTTTATTACCTGCTGTTCTCCAGATGAATTCAGAAAGATACACAAAGACTGAACCCTCAATGTTATTCTAATTCTAATCCTAATGGCAGATTGGGATGAATTTTAAAAATGTGACAGGCCCAACATTACCAAACTGGCTGCATGACTGACTAAACTTCCTGAGCTTTAATTTATCTGTGTAGCCAATAGTTTACTGCTTAGACCTGCACACACAGACTCCTTCAATTGTCTGAGATCAGTGCGAGAAACAACACTATACTGCTAGATTTGTTCCTCATTATTAAAGAAGTAGATAAAATGACGTTTATCCCGTCCTCCTTCATAAATGACTCCTTACGTTACAGCTTGAAGTTGAAGAACACCACTTTTACTTTAGTGATAGTCTTATAATATTTACTGTGGACAGATGACAGGCAGATGAGCAATCAATTGACAATATTCAGCAGGTGAGAAAGATTGTGTGCCAATTTTTGAATGCCCAGTATGTTCGCATTCTGAAAGACAGGGATCATTCTGTCTTTTCAACTCAGTGTCAGTTCATACCAAATGCTTCTTAAAACTTTCCTATCTATTTAAAAGAGTAATATGGGAACCACATGAGACTGCAGTAGAAAATGAGACCAAACCCCCAATGTCATTTGGTGAGGCAACTTTAGTAATAATATATGAAAGCCATGTGGGTCCCTGTTAAAAATAATAGGGACCCACATCTTATTTCTTCCATTAAGGAGTTTCCTTCCAGACACCAGAGAGCTGCCTGTCCTCCTTTTCTTTCCTGCATGAAGTGAAAGAGTTGCCCAGCAACACTAAGACTCAGAGCCTTTAACTTTTTTCCTTTGGAGAGAGGAAGGAGACTAATGAAAGAGGTGGATGCTGGAGGAGAACATTCTAAAAGCTCCGAATCTCAATGTTTCAGAATGCAGAGAATTTGGAGCAATTTGGAGAAGGTGCATTCTGAGCCATTGTAAGAATGGGGCCTGAATGCAGGATGGAGTGAAGTGGTAGAAAGATAAATGAATCCAGGTGTGATGGGGCAGGAGAGAGTCCATGTGTGATGGTGGGCCTAGCCAGCCAATGCCTCCCAGCTCACAGCAAGTCTCCACATGCCAGTGGGCACTTAATGACGACAACGGGGAGAGCTCACATTGTGGTCATTGAGCGAGGTGGGAGAGTCGTTAAATGACTCTCCCAGCAACCCAGCAACGACCAAAACTCCAGGCTCAGTTGTGATCATAAATTGAGGACTACCCATATAAACCCACTGAATCAGAAGTAGATATGTCCTATAGTTATATTAGTAAGAAGTGGTACATTCTGCAATTTTCAGCTATGCTACAAATCAAGAAGGCCCATGGGACTGTGGGACTTCTTGAACAAGCACAAAATCAGATGTAACTGTTTTGTTAAACAGAAGGCAAATTCTCAGAAAGATAGCCAGTCTGGGGTAGTGGTTAATGTCAATGAAAATTCTTAGTCATCCAGGTAGAGTTCTCTTGAAGTTGAGTTATGGTAATTGGACTTTTCTTTTGGTTTAATATGCTTTGCTGAAACTGAAGAAGCTACTTGGATAATCATCAAAATGTTTCAAATCCAAAAAGAAAAGAAGTCCAGTTGCCATGACTCAACTTCCAGGTAGTGGTTAAAATAATGGGCTGGGTATAGGGAGTACCCTTTAAGTCTGCCCACAGGTTCAAGTCTACCCTTTAACAGTAACAGAGTTGGAAGGGACCTTAGAGGTCATCTAGTCCAACCCTCTGCTCATGCAGGAGACCTGTACTATGGATTCGAACCGCCAAACTGCCGACCTTTCTGATTGACAAGCTCAGTGTCTTAGCCACTGAGCCACACTGTCTCAGTCACATAAGCCCACTGAGTGATTTTGAACTGGTCATCTTTTATTCCAACCTTCTTTGGAGGGTTGCTGCTATTGTGAGAGGAAACATTGTTTGTCATCTTGAGCTTCTGACTGAAAGGTAGGACATTATTTCAGTGGTGAACAGAATAACAGAATAATAGAGTTGGAAGGGACCTTGGATGTCTTCTAGTCCAATTTCCTGCACAGGCAGGAAACCCTGTAACATTTCAGACAAATGGTTGTCCAATCTTTTCTTAAAAACCTCCAATGTTGGAGCACCTACAACTTCTGGAGGCAAGTTGTTCCACTGATTAATTGTTCTAACTGTCAGGAAATTTCTGTTTAGTTCTATGTTGGTTCTCTCCTTAATTAGTTTCCATTCATTGCTTTTTGTCCTGTCTTCAGGTGCTTTGGAAAATGGGTTTGGAAAATGAGGCCTCTCTTCTTTCTGTCCCCTTAGATATTGGTACGCTACTATAATATCATCCCGTTTTTAGCAAACTATCATCCCATCTCCAACCTTCGTTTTGTGGCAAAGGTTGTTGAGAATGTGGTGGCACAATAGCTCCCCTAGTACCTGGATGAAACTGTCTATCTTGACCTGTTCCAATCCGGCTTCCGGCCTTGGTACAGCATGGAGACGGCATTGGTCACGTTGGTAGATGATCTCTGGAGGGCTCGGGACAGGGGTTGATTTCATGAATTGGGATGTGGATCGAGTTTATAGAGTTAATTCACAATATGCACGCATGCAGTTCCCAGAGAGGTTCATGTCAAATTTGTGAGAAGAGAGACGAGAGATGAAAATTTTAGAAAACATAGGAGTGGGGCACTGACTTACAGGGGCAGGGAGATAGCCATTCTGAGGCAGATTCCCAGACAGGTACGTGAAATGAGAAAGAAATATTACTTTTGTCAAGCAAATTGTACCAGAAGGGAGTAGGCTTCAGATGGCTGATGCCAGAGGGATTGATGATTTTCCGGGAGGGCATTATGAAAAAATTAGTACAATTATGGAGGCTACGGCCTACGTGGAGGAACACAAAGCCCTCCTGGAATCAGATGACCCAGGAATTGAAGAAGGGAGGTTATAGACCATGGGGCGGAGGCGGCTGCCGCTGTTATGCCCTGGAGTTGGGTCAGGCTGAACCCAGAGTTCTGAGATCCAAAACTAGGAAGTGATAAAGATATTTGGTATTGTGTTGGTTTTCCTTATTCTCTTTGTATGATATTCTGTTTATTCTTGACCCTTCTTTATTGCGTATGTAAGATTTGTAAACTTAGCTACTGTGTCACCTGCTTGCCATATGGCTGTTGTATGTGTTAAAAAATCTGAGTAAAATTCTTATCTTGAATAAGAAAAATGAAAATTTACCATACCTGATATGTATTTGTATAAACCTTTTTTGACCAATAAAAACTTTTTGAACAAAAAAAAAAAAAGAAAATTCTTAGTCATCCAGGTAGGAGGTTGGCAGGTGTTGACAGGAGGGCAGAGATTGGCCGTGAGGCGCCTCATGTGTGGGGTGCCGCAGGGGTCGGTTCTCTCGCCCCTTCTGTTCAACATCTACATAAAGCCGCTAGGTGAGATCATCCATGGTTTTGGGGTGCAATGTCATCTGTACACTGATGATATCCAGCTGTACATTTCCACCCCTAAATACCCCAACGAGGCCGTTGAAGTGATGTCCCAGTGTCTGGAGGCTGTGCGGGTCTGGATGGGGAAAAACAGGCTTCGACTCAACCCTTCCAAGACTGAGTGGTTGTGGATGCCGGCATCCTGGTACAGCCAGCTGACTCCATCACTGACTGTTGGGGGCGAGTCATTGGCCCCCATGGAGTGGGTTCGCAATCTAGGTGTCCTCCTGGATGTACGGCTATCCTTAGAAGAGCATATGACGGCCGTCGCCAGGGGAGCTTTTTATCAGGTTTGCCTGATACGCCAGTTGCGTCCCTTCCTAGACCGGGATTCCCTATGCACGGTCACTCACACCCTCGTCACTTCCCGCCTGGACTACTGTAACATTCTCTACATGGGGCTTCCCTTGAAGGGCACCCGGAGGCTCCAACTGGTCCAGAATGTGGCTGGGCGGGTAATAGAGGGAGTAACTCGAGGCTCCCATGTATCACATCTCCTGCGCAAGCTACATTGGCTTCCGGTGGTCTTCCGGGTGCAATTCAAGGTGTTGGTTGAAGGTGTTGTTGCGCTCCATGGCATAGGACCGGGGTATTTACGGGGCCACCTGCAGCTGCCAATAGCCGCCCATTGACCCGTGCGCTCCCATAGGGAGGGTCTCCTCAAGGTGCCATCAGTCAAACAATGTCGACTGGCGGCCCCCAGGGGGAGGACCTTTTCTGTGGCAGGCTCCTGCCCTCTGGAATGAGCTGCCTCCGGAGATACATCAACTCCCTGACCTCTGGACCTTTCGACGCGAGCTAAAGACCTTTTTGTTCCATCGCGCAGGGCTGGCTTAATGTAATTTTAATGGGGGTTTAATTATGGTTTTAAATGTGTTTTTTGGCCTAATCGAATCAGTTTTTTTAAATGTTTTTAATTTTTGTGAAGCCTGTTTTTATTTGGCTGTAAACCGCCCTGAGTCCTTCGGGAGAAGGGCGGTATATAAGTTAAATAAATAAATAAATAAATAAATAAATAAATAAATAAATCCCTAGTCCTTCTTTTCATTAAACTAGACATACTCAATTCCTGCAACCATTCTTCATGTGCTCTATCCTCCAGACAGAGTTTCTCACCTTTTATGAATGTATTATGTGAAAGTTCTTCATGAAAAGCATGCAATTATGTTCTGCCATGTTATCCACTAAGCATTATTGAGCAAACATTTGGAAACGTTGATTTTGAATAATTGATTCCTGTTTGTTGGTGGAGGGAAACCCACAGGGCTTTCCCCAATGATAATCCAGACTGTTTAAAAGGTTAATTTCTTGTGTACTTAGTTCTTTAGGCTTTGCTTCCTTTTCTTTGCCAAAAAGCTCTGGTAAATATCAGGTAAATTCCAGAATTTATACAATGCTTGATTAATAACTGCTCAGTTGCACAACTGTTCAAACTTTAAAAGGTGCTGAAAGAGTAACTTTATGACCAATCCTCGAACTTACAGTGATTGCAGCATCCCAACATTCAAGTGATTGTGATTCAGGTGCTATATAACTGGTGTACATTTACAATCGCTGCAGTGTCCCATGGTTACCTGATTACCATTTATAAACTTCACAGGAGGCTTCTGACAAGTAAAGTCAATGGGGAAGCTGGCAGTAAGTTGCAAGTTACAGTCACAGGATGTTGCACTTAACAATGGCAGCTGATTTGTTTAATAAGCATAATTAAACTAATGTAAGTCTCGTGAGGTCACATGGCATTTCACTAAACTACATGACACAGTTGCTAGTCCCAATTGCAGTCATTAAGTGAGAAGTACTGTAAACATTTATTTTGGAGTCACTTTGGACCAAACAACATGTTACGTTAATTGTATAGACTTGACTAAGTCTAGATTTTTTTTTCTTTAAACATAGGAAGCACAAATTAAAATCTTCCCTTTCTACCCATGACTGCATAGTTGAAGAAAAACAAATAAATTCCATCTAGCTACTACATGATAATTAATAGCTAGTTTCAAACTGTGCTATAAGATATGGATGCATAGAAATGCAGTGAACTAAAGGATCATATAAGGATGACCGCGCTTTGAAATAAATCAATAGTGAAATAAATCTAAGTGATCTAATCCACATAATAATTCAAGCCCTTTCTTTTCCAATATTATCTTGTCTGCCAAAGTTGGCAAAGTACTATGATGACTTCATGGGCTGCTCTTATTCTTATAGCTTACTAATTACAATCCTATATTTAAAAATAAATATTTACATACAAGTCAATAAATAGAATGCATTAATAAAGCTGGAGGGTTTGGCCTTTTCCCAGTTTGCTTAGTGTTATCAATGTTCACTCCAAGGATAGCTGTGAATCCTGATGAAGTATAAAACTATCCTATCCAACTTTTAATTCCCAGTGAAATTCTCCTAACAGCTTTATTTGAACTCTTGCAGTGCACACACACCGGTATTTGAGCTCAGAAAAGCTGTTGGCAAATCCCAGTGAAATTTTTGACAGATTCATCTTTTAGCCTTTGGGAAAGTAAAGGTGCTGCAAGCAAGATATTTGATTAATACCACCAAAAACAGTGTTGCTGGCACAGCTGGCATATTGGTAGGGGGAAAAAATCACTAACTCTGAAACTGCCATGTAATTTTCTCTCAAGAGTTCTTCTTGAGTTCTTGACAGAAAATTTGCACAGGACGACAAACTAGCCTGACAGAGGACAAGTCAGCCAGCTGTTGAAGTATCTCTAAACATGACAGATCACTATGTTTTAACTCAGATTAATTCACTTATTGCAGGCAGACCTAAATCACTGCTCATTGTCAAATCAGATGTCACTACCAGCAAATCATGTCATGTTTGTGAGCAAAACTATTACCAGATTGCAACACCTACTATAACTTGGGGCGTTCATTGAATTCTGGAGATGTTGAGGCGGATACTCATTTAAAAACAACCATCCAGATTTCTCCATAAATTGTTTACCTGTCTATATATTTTGCAATTCTTGTGTAGCAAGAATCCATATTTCCTCAGGAAAATTGTGAAATTGAAAATCTGATTTTAATTCCCTCCATCATTCTACTAAATAAGGCAAAGTCCTTTCCCCAGTAATGAAGGTTCATACGATACAATAATGAACAAGCTTAAGAGCATGTCTATGATGGTCCTCATCTGCATCTTAATTTATATTTGTCATTAATTAATATGCCAGCCTATTATCTCTTCCACTGCACATAAATCAATTTAAATAAAATAAACCCCACTACCAGTATTTGCATTTTATTTATTCAAAAACTCTGGAATTTTGCAAAATCCCAGATTTATTTTAGGAAAAAATAATGAAACAATTGAGGTGCATCCTCATTATAATTGAGTATCGTTAACAACTGATGATTTCGTACATCAAACTGATAGTTGACCTCTCCAGTAATGTCATATATATATTAAAAAGCAGGGGAGAAAGTAGTGAACCTTACAATCCTCCTCACTCTGGAATCTCTCCCCACAAAACAATCCTCACTCCCCAATCACTATGGCCAATCCTAAAAGGACCAGGAAAAGTGCACTGCTCCCATCCAGATCATGAAAAAGGACATCCCAAGGTTGACTAATACCAGTTCCTCTTATGCCAAAATCTGACTATTGAATGAAAAGGGTCCACACAGTTTTTTAGTATGGAATGTATGCAGTATGCACATCTTCCTTTTCCATTTTAAGAACTAATGTTCAAATTCCTAAACAAACTTTGGAATTACCGTATCAATCACCAGTCTTTTAAAGTCTGAGAACGGTAATGGCATAAAATTAACTTTTCTATATTTTTTGCTAAATATGTAAATATGCAAATCCAAATGGCTTTTGGAAATTTACAATGAACTTTGTAAATACTGTGGTTTTATAATGAATGTGATTAACAAGATAGAATTATTAGACCCTTGCTAGGTTCACACAGGTAGCTCATGACTACTCATCCACTATAATGACAATGTCTTTTGCATACACAAGCTTAAGTTTTATTGAAATAGTTATCATTGCTATAACTGACAGACCTCCAAAATTTGAAAGTAGGTCATCATTTCTTCTGTTCCAGGAAAATCTTCTATTTGAATTGAGACTTAATTACTTATTTGACACAGAGTTGCCACTTATTTATTTATGTGATGGCACCACATTTCTTCTTAAGCATTCAAACTTGTTTGAACAATGTAATGGTACCTGCAAGATAATAATTTCAAAAGACTGGGTGAAAATGAAAATGCTGTTGTAAGGTTCACTAGTAGCTTTTTTGCACAGTGGAAATGAAGTCTGGGGGATATCAAAAGAGGAAGAGATCCTAATGTGAGTGTTCCCTGGGCACTGTGAGTTTTGAAGGGGTCTTTACTCCATTGTACTTACCTAGCACTCAAGTTGTTGAATCCTTTTCCCCCCCAATGCAAACCGTGTTAAATACTTTGGAACCAAAGAAGACGACTGTTGCATGATTTGGTTCTTCATATTCAACACAATATAAATTCTTCATATTTATCTTTTTTGAGATGACCATTTGTTATCAATGAATGTTTCTTGAGTTTACTAAAGATTACAGACAAAGGAAGTACCTTCTCTGAATAAGGGGATCATGAGGAGAATTTCATTTGCAAGATTTCTAAACCCAACATTTCTTTGATAAATCAGATATACAAAAATGAATAAAAGTGCAATAAACACACACTAACTAGCAGTAGAGTGGATATGGATATCAAGGTGTGTTTTTTTAATTTAAGTTTTGGGGTTACCTGAACTGCACCCAAGTTTTTCACATTGTGAATGGCAATTGTTTGTGGATATACAGGATGCCTAAAATGTAGCAGATCTTAAAACTTATGATGTTCACTTAAGGTAGATTGAGAAGTTATCCTACCTTAATATCCTATCTTGAGAAACTGGCATATCTTTATTTTTCAGGAAACTTATTGTCAAATAAATCTCCAAACAAAGCATTGTAGTCCATGTTGCACATTTTCTCTATAAATTTAGAAAAGACTAAGACATAAAAAGAGGATGGCTGGGATAATTTACCATAAAATAATACTCCCTTTTTTTCTGAAGAGGGAGAGGTATAATTAGAAGAAGGCAGCACAGTGTTCTACCAAACCATTCTTATTATCCATCAGTATTTGAACACTAATAACATCACTGATTGAAAATTAAAATAGATGGTCCCAGCTAGCTCTTGGTTCATATGCTGTCTAAATTAGGCTTTCAATAATCACTGCTTCGTAATGGGTAAGAAAAAAATAGTATTCCTGTTTTCTTCCTGTGTCCTTTATGAGTTCCATAAATAAGTAATTAACCTCCATGACAAAAGCCAGTATTAAACCAGGAGGCAAGCTGTGTGCACAAGCAAAGATCCTTTAAACTAGATGGAACAAACACTGGCATCACAATATTCTCCTCTGAATTAAATGCTTATTGACTCCACATTAATATCAATTTAGTAATCTGCTGTTTTTGTTTGTTTTAATATAGCATGCAGTTTTACAGTAGAACAGAATTATGCAGTTTAGAAGTATGAATATTAAAAAAGGATTTAATTAAATCCGTTGCCTGAAACCTCTGTCTAAAGCTATAATGACAAATTTAGTCCATATTTATTATGGTGCACAAGGGACTTTAACTAGATCATTAGTTTATATGCCTTACTCAATAGTGAAGTTCTAAAACTTTACGTTTTGCATATTGTTACATTATTCATTTTCCCAACTAGGCATAAAATATGGCTTCCCAGGAGTGCAATACCTAATTCTTCAAAATATACAAAGATAGCAATAAAATGATTAAATTACAACTCTTACATCTGTACTTCTTGTCTTATTACAAAGTAAAAATGCTTAAAATGACAAAGCAAGGCATCTAATTGTATAACTTCTTATGGACTTTTAAAAATACATGTTGCATTTAACAATCAAAGAACAATAATAGTCACAATCCAGCTATTACCGAATTTATTGTCTTCCTTAACAAGTTGAGCAGTACAATGAAACTACACATAACTATTCTTCTGATATTCCAGAGTGACTAACAAAAGAAGTATAAGGGAAAAGGTAATATCATTACCTTTCATAAAATATGAATATCATAAAATGTACTATTTTTATATACATCACTTCTGAAACAAAATTATATTTGCTTTGTGAGGAAAAATCTACACTGTTCTAAACTACATAGTATACATTCTGGTAAAAAACTGTGATATTTTGTTTATTAATTATATATTAACAGACATTTAATCCAATCACAGAAATGCGATAGTGGAGCTGACACCCACTGACCAATGCCTTTGGCACAACGTTTGAGCTCATCATAACATAGAGCTTATCTTGAATATAAAATTAATGAAATGTCAAATCAGAATTGATAGCAATTATTTTTCTTAAAACTATATGTTTTAATGGAGACATTTTTTCCCAGACAATCTAGCTGCGTATTTTATCTTTTGTTTCTGTATATTGTCAGAGTAAAACTGACATTAATGTATCCCTGGAAAAAAAAGAATGCCCAACAGGAAGATAGAAGTCTAGAATCAATATCAGTTAACGTTGGCCATTTTAGAATCTCTTGACAATTGTACCAGAGGACAGAATTTACAAATGAGTATTTTTTTTCCAGTGTCTGGAGCCAATTGCATTTAAAAAAATAAAACATGTAATTTTCCCATTTGTATCTGTCTTGAATAGCAGATTTTACTTTAGACAAAAATGACTCCACATGTTCCCTTGACATATGTCTCCAAGATACGTTTTATGACAAAATAAAAAACAGCTTTTTTTGTTGTTATCATCGGTGCTTCAATTGCAAATCAAAACATATGAAGCAAAGAACTGCACGAGGCTTGGCTGATTAAACTCTCCAAGTTCCTGAGCAGAAAATATGTGAGCCAACTCACTAATAGCCCCTCAAAGGTTCCATTCTCTACTACAAAGAGATAACATTACCACTGATAATGTGGCAGCAAAATTGCTACAAAAAGATACAATTTGAAAAAGTAGGAAGAGGAAAGAGCAGAAAGATGTCAGATGACATGGTATGCTTTGGTCAGAACGTCCAGTTTACAAGACTGCGTTTTGAATTGTATAACACTCTGTAGACAAATTGTTTCATTTCCCAATATAGGGATAAGGCTCTGTGGAGGACCGGGATAAAAACAGGGAGAAACTGACTTCATTATAAGATGTCCCTTGATATATAAAATCCTGATCTGGCCTCTGTCCACTACTGTTCTAAATGAGCCCAGTCAGTCTGGCCCATGTTTTTTCATTTCCTTTTCTCAAGCCAAATGACTACCATCTGCTGTCACAAAGCTGTCACACAATCCATAGCGGAAGATTTTTAAGGAATATAATGGCTCAAGAATAAATATATGACACTGCAGCTCACATCTAGCAGGGAGAGAACAGCAATACATTTGAAAAGAACAGCAGTAGTGTTCTTCCACTTCTCAGCAAGTACATTGTAATACAAATCTTTATTTGGACTCAAGACGTTGACAGGTCAATTGAACAGAATAAGTCTAGTTTATGATGCAGTTGTCAGAACTGGTTAAAGCAAGAGTCTGTTTACTGGCGCCCTGAGATATTCCAACAATTTTTCTTGCAAACCAGCACCTTGAGGTTAATTACTTTACCAATTTGAGTAAATGGCAAGCCATATTCCCATCTGTCTCCATTAGTTCCCCACTATTTCTCAATTTATGATGGCTGGGGTCAAGGCTGTGGTACATAAGAAGAGGTAATAAAGCATGAATGGAGTAATTTTCTGTTTATACAAATGTTGTAGTCCCAGCATAAATAAAGGGAAGACATTTAAAAATGCCATGTTTTTACTTTGAAACCTCAGAACACTAAATATATTGACAGGAAGCAGTTAAATACTGGCAATGATTTGCTAATTCTATAATTAGATGGCATTAACTTGAATTTTAAACCCCATAGTGTTAGAGTTCTTCCTGAAACCAAAATGGTGCTGAATAGTCCAGAACCTGTAAGCCAAGCTGCCCAAGAACAGAATACCTCTATTACGTCACTTAAATATGGCACAATATATTTGAACACTTCCAAAAACTTTTTCAGAATCATCTGTTATTTCACAATACTTCTGAAGTCTATTATTTGTTTCAGAATAAATAGTTTTAGATTACGGTCCAGTCACTCACTCTCTCAGCCCAACTCACTTCATGGGGTTGTTGTTGTGGAGAAAATAGAAGGAGGAGGAATATTAGTTATGTTCACTGACTTGAGCTATTTATAAAAGTAATAAAGATGGAATATACATAAATAATAGTAAAATAAATGATAGAAGAGCTAAGACTAGTCATACTTTTTCTAATATAAAATGATATAACAAGCTATGATTAATAAAAAAAGAAGCAAGAGTTTTCACCATACAGTTGTATCAGAGGAATAAAGGAATGGAAAGAGTCCAGAAACCAAAGATTTGCCACCGCAGTTACTTTCTCAGTCACTCTTTATTTTGAAAAGGAACAATCGTCCAATACTTGTGCTAGATAATATTATTGTGACTGTACACATTAGGTGATAAAACTTGAATTCAAATTCAAAATTCAAATTCAAAAATTCAAGGAGAAGCTGCAACCAATTATTCCAGCTAATGATGAGCATACCAGTTTGTAATGACTTATTTAAAGATATTTAACTAAGAAACAACAATAACAAAACCCCCTCCACCAAGTTTTTATTTAGTTATTCACAACTGGTTTTATACAAAATTATGCACAGAAGCATCTATCAGCCTTGGGGTTTAAAACAGAAGGGAAATAATTAAAAGGGCTGGGCAAACCCTATAAAGGAGTGCTCTGCATGAGGGGAGCATGCATGGAGCATCTTTCTTTGAACCATGAAAGCAGTTTGGGGGATGCTTCAGAAGTTTCTCTAGGCCGTCTCTGCATCAGTGGGCACCACACGCTCAGCCACTACAAAATATCAGGAGAGAAGACTGACTGTATTTTCATAGAGTTATAAATCACATTATCTTTTGCTTCTCAGTATGGGCTTCGATGGTGGTAGCCATGTGAAGGATTATACCAACTGTCTTAATGTTGCATTTCCAGGGCAGGCAGTTTTAATTCAGTTTTGCTGTACCGATTCTTGTGTCCACGCATCAGTTCTGAATTCCCAGAATTCATCAAGGGTTTCAGTGGTGAATAAGATCCAAATGTTTCAGGAAAAAAATAGTTTCGTGGTTTTTTTAATTTCATATTTTCTGGAATCACAAAAACCTGAGCTGAACTACAGAGCTGACATTTTTAATATTACTGGAAGGGATAAATTGTGGCCATACAAACCCCACATGCTGACTTTGCAACGGTAGCATGATATGAAATGTTATGGACATGGAGTCTAGTCTGAAGACAGGGAGGGAAAATAATAATTAAAAAATAATTTGATTTTCTCAGCATGCCTTTTTCTTGCAGAAAGAAAATCTAAATGTATAATGAATTGTATTAATACACATATAATAAGAGCTGAATATATGGGAATATACTGTACCCATGGAATTAGCAGGAGATGCTTATGCTAGGAAACCCTACCAATCCTTTTTCTATTTGCACACCATTCCCAGAATTCATCAAATCCCCATAATCAAACATGGTAGGATATTTATACTTGTAAAAGCTATATAATAAATAATGCTTTAAGAGTCACTACACTTATGTGGGTATAAGACTAAAATCATTTACTAATGCTAGACGGTGTTTACCTGAACTGTTAAAAATAAATTAATTTAAATTATTTGGTGAAAGAAAGTTATTGATTAGAAACACAAAATTAATGTATTTTCTCCCTATCAGAGGGTATTTCCTTTCCAGTTATTGCTTCTTCAGATTACAGAAAATAGAAATCTCAGTCTCTTTCTTTCTGTGTTGCTCATTTTTCTGTCCTGTTCACTCCTGGACAGATCTTCTCATAGTGGTTAACCAAGAGAAAACCCAAACACCACCACAAAAATCAATAAAACACACTACAACACTTAATCATGATCCTATGTATATGTCAAGTTAAATGAAGCCTAAGAATCTGCATGGAACCTCTCTACTGTATACCTAGGGTAAGGAAATTTTATACTGTATTATCAATAAAGGAGAATATTTGTAACTCTGGGTTGAAATGAGGGGTCCTTGGTGCTCTCTGAGCTTGCTTGTTTTCTTGCAGAATTTTATTACCTAAATTAAGTAACAGAAGCAGTACTAACACTGATGATGTTACCTAGTTTGGGTAATGAAACATCTGCAAGAAAGCAACCAAACTCAGAGAGCACCAAGGATTCCTTATATTGTATACGTTGGCCTTTCTGTGATAGATTGCTTTGGTTCTATTGAATTAAAAGATCTTTTTTTAAAATAATGTTTAGATGAGCTGAAAAAAGTGGGGGGTCTCTATAAAATTATTTGTAAATTGTGTGGAAAAAGTCCTGCTTTCAATGATTTTTTTTTAAGGGTGGGGATCCTGTGAATAGGGATGGGAGTGTTTGCCAGTGAGAATCAAGAGCAGCTTCCTTTCTTCATTTGAACTGACTTCATGACAAGTTCAAAGATTCAGATATGGGGGATTAGTTAGTCTAATTTAGAATGAGGAAAGAAAGCATTGCCCTCATTCTGAAATGAAGCAATATGAACAATCACTCAAAGTCCATCTTATAAACTGCCTATTCCTGTATATAGATAACAGAAAGGAAATATTTTATAGGAAACGGGTTTTACATTGCTGTTCATTTTTGAGGCAACAAGATGTATTTTTGCAAGGAATCTAGAGGAAAATGGGATGCCCTGTAAGGCCTTCTTGCAGAAAGTATTAAGGCTATAATCAGTATTTAATCTATTAATTTTGATTGTTGTCAGTATTTGCAAGAATGAAAACATGACAATTGGCTTATATAAGCATGTCCATACAGACAGTCCTTGATTTACAACCATTCATTTAGTGACTGAATTTACAATGGAACTGAAAAAAAATGACTTATGACCATATTTCACACTTATGACCGTTGCAGCATCCCCATGGCCACATGTTCAAAACTCTGGTGCTTGGCAACTGGCATGTATCTATGATGGTTGCAGTGTCCCAGGGTCATGTGACCACCTTTTGCAATCATCTAACAAGCAAGTCAATAAGGGAGTCACATTCACTTAACTGCAGTATTGCTGCAGTATTACTTTTGCACTGCAGTATTACTGTAGCATGCCTTGACTATTGCAATGCACTCTTTGAGGGGCTATCCTTGAAGAGCATTTGGAAGCTTCAACTGGTGCAGAGTGCTGCAGCATGGGCAGTTCTTGGGATTCCTAAGAAGATCATGTTATTTACCCCATTGTTCTGTGATATGCACTGGTTGCTGGGTGCAATTCAAGACAATTGGTTATTACCTTTAAAGTCCTGCATGGCATGGATCCAGGCTATCTGAAGAACTCTCATGCCATTGGGACTTGCCTGCCCCACCTGTGCCAGTACAGGAGGCATGCCCCATCGGTCAAGGAATTCTAGCTGGTTGGGTCCAGAAGAAGGGCTCTCTTTTCCATGGCTCTTGCCCTTTGGAACAACTTACCCAGTGGTAGGATTCAAATAATTTAACAACTGGCTCTCTGCCCTAATAACCAGCTGGGTAGGAGTGGCTCGGTGGTCATGTGACCATGGCCAATCCAGCATCACTTTTTAAACATTTTAAACATTTCTCCCTTCTCTGTCCTTTTCTATTGTCTAATTTTCAAAATATCTACTCTTGCCCAAATCTCTCTTCCTAAAAAGTCTTCCTGCAACTCCAGTTCTTTTTTTAATTCCCTTAAAATATTTATTTATTTATTTATTTTATTTATTTAATTTTGTCATAACAATATACACAAGCATAACAAGCATAACACAAAAGATTATATAATATATAAACATATATATGAGGAGAAACAAGGTAGTATAAGCATATATATATATAGGGGAAGAAATAATAGGACAGGAACGGTAGGCACATTTGTGCTCTTATGCACGCCCCTTAGAGTCCTCTTAGGAATGTGGTGAGGTCAACAGTGGATATATTTTTAATAAAACTTTTGGGGTTATGAGAAGAGACCACAAAGTCAGGTAATGCATTCCAAGCATAGATAATTCTGTTACAGAAATCATGTTTTCTGCAATCTAAACTGGTATGGTTGACGTTAAGTTTAAATCTGTTGGTAGCTCTTGTGTTATTGTAGTTGAAACTGAAGTAGTCATTGGCAGGAAGGACATTATAACGGATGATTCTATGAGCTAAACCCAGGTCCTGTCGAAGGCGACGAAGTTCCAAGTTTTCTAGACCCAGGATATCAAGTCTGGTGGAATAAGGTATTTTATTGGTTACGGAGGAGTGGAGAACTCTTCTCATAAAATACCTTTGGACACGCTCAACTGTATTGATATCAGATATATGGTATGGGTTCCAGACAGGCGAGCAGTAATCAAGAATTGGCCTAGCAAAAGTTTTATATGCTCTGGTCAGTAGCGTGGTGTTTTTGGAAAAGAAGCTACGTAGAATTAAGTTAACAACTTTTAGAGCCTTTTTTGCTATATAGTAGCAGTGGGCTTTGGCACTTAGATCGTTAGATATAAAAACTCCAAGGTCTTTGACTGGGTGGGGGTAATCTGTGAGGTAATGTCATCAAGCATGTACTTAGTGATTGTGTTCTTTCTTCCAATATGTAGCACTGAGCATTTGCTGGTTGAGATTCGTAGTTGCCAAATTTTAGACCAAGCGGTTAGATGATCAAGGTCTTTTTGAATTGTAGATGTATTGTCAGTGGTGTTAAAAAGTTTGACATCATCAGCAAAGAGAACATAGTCACTTGAGATGTGATCACAAAGATCATTTATGAATACTATAAAGAGAATTGGTCCAAGAATACTACCTTGAGGAACACCACTCTTGACAGGAACAGGATTTGATATAGCACTACCAACCTTAACCACTTGTTGTCTGTTCAACAGAAAAGCAGATATCCAGTTGGGTAAGGCTCCTGAAATGCCATAGGATTTTAATTTTAGGAGAATTTTATCATGTACTACTGAGTCAAAAGCTTTACAGAAGTCTATGTATATTGCATCTATTGTTTTACCTAGATCAAGATTTGTAGTCCATAGGTTTTTACAGTGGAGAAGTTGTAAATTGCATGATAATTTTTTTCAGAAGCCAAATTGTTTATTTGAGAGTAAGTTGTGTAATTCTAAGTGCAAGGTAATGGATTGGTTGATGATTGATTCCATTACTTTGCAGGCGACGCAGCATAGGGAGATTGGTCTATAATTTTCAAATAAGCTGGGGTCGCCTTTTTTGAAAATTGGAATGACTGTGGCTAGTGACCAGAGATTGGGAAGGGAACTGGTTGTGAAAGTTTTATTAAAGATTATACTTAGGGGTTCTGCTAAATTACTAGAAAGTTTTTTTAAGAAGTAGGCACAAAGTCCATCAGGTCCAATGGATAGAGATGGTTTCAAGTTGTGAAGAGCTTTTCCAACATTATCTTCAGTAAAATCTATATTTGTTAAGTCGTCATACTCATTTTTTGTATGATTTGGGAATGTCGGATATGTGTCATCACTGTTGACAAAAACTGAGCCAAATAATTTTTTAAAGAGGTTTGCTTTAGTTGTTTCGTTATTGTATTCTTTGCCGTTAGAATCTTTTAGTGGTGGCATGGATCTAGAGTCTTTATGCTTATTGTTAACAAAATTATAGAAGGCACGACTGGAATTTGTGCGCAGAAGATCCTCTTCTTGCTTGGTGTGATAATTTGTGCATTCGGTTTTTATTTGGTTGCATATAGTTCTGTAGTGATTTTTAAAATTTGCTACATAGCCCTTTTTGTTTCTTTTCCAGAGGGATTTTTTTTTAGATTGAAGCTTTTTTATTGATATGGGTAGTTTGCTTTTCCTGATCTTGGTGGTAGTTTGTGGTACGTATAGTTTGATGACTCTATTGATTTCAAGTAGGAAAACTCTATAGTGGTCTTCAGCAATTATACAGGTTGAGAACAGATTTTGCCAGTCCAGAGATGAAAGATCATTGTTTATAAGGTCATAGTTGGCTTTTTGAAGTTGTAGTTAGGAATGCTATTGATATGACGATTTAAGTCATGACGTATATTAAGACGAAAGTCAATCATGCAGTGATCACTGTTGGAAAAGGATTCTTTTATTTGTAGTCCGTAAATGGTATTGGTGTTGTTGCAGAAGATGAGGTCAAGGCAGTTGTTGAGTCTTATACTGTTAGTTACAAGTTGTTCAAGACCTAGGTTTGTAACAGCGTTGTATATTGTAGTATGGATTGGATCAGTTGTACATTCATTTGTTGTCCAGTTAATGAGAGGTAAGTTTAGGTCACCCAGGAAAATGAGGGGATATGGGCAAGAGGTAGCCTATGTTAGTAATGAGGGTAAAATATTAGCATGAGTAATGTCGTAGTCAGGGGCTCTGTAGCATAGTATGATACCGTTTCTTTCCAAATTCCACTCATTTCTTGCTGGTGGAGCATCTTGTTTAGTTTTATTTTGTCCCTCTTTTGTCCAATAATCCAAAAACCATATATTCAAATCTATAGTCACTTCTCAAAAAGTTCAATATTCATACATCTTTATATCCCAAAGCTGATCGACCTGTTCCTCTGGATCAGTAGTGGGTTTCAAATCATATCTCTACCAGGTCGCTCGTGGGTATGCACGTGCCACTTCTGCGCAGAAGTGTCCAGGCAGGTGGGCAGAGCCTACTGCTGCTACCACCTTACCCAATCCGGGGCGAACCAGTAGCAACCCACCACTGCTCTGGATAGCCCCCAAAAATTTTTCAGAACCTTCATAGGTCCCTCTATAAATTCAGTCTTGTGTTGTAGCCTTCAGGGGTCACTTTAATAATAATAATATCTTTCTTATTCTCACATTTAAATCTCCAATAGCCAAGTATTTCCAGGATTTTGGGAGTGTGTTATGTCTTCCTTTTGTCAGCAGGTGGCATGCTTAAGTCAAATTTCAATATTAACCAGTTTTATCCAATTTTAATTGTAACAATCCAAAATATAAAGATGATTTTAATTTTTTAAGTAAATAGTTCCAGCATTTTGAAATGCTTATCCAAAACAATGTTTGTCCAATTTAGAAATCCAGTTTTCTGTATTTTTAGAAGTTTTTGCCTTTCTCCCTTTGATTCTTTTTCCTTCAATTATGAAATTTTTCTCAAAATGTTAAATCACTGCTTTTAAAAATAACAGTAAGCCTCTCTTTCCCTGGATATTCTTTTGGGGTTGAGTTTTAAATAAAAAGGATTCTTCTCACCCAGTTCCAGGCACTGTTCACCAACTCCGCTCCAGTACAGTTCTTAGGTGTTTCTCAGCTGTCCCAGTGTTGTGGCAGCCATCTTTGGGCTGCCTCTTCTCCTTGCTGTGGCATAGAGGGGAAAAAGCCCGGGGTTCAGCAGGAGAGTTGCGACCTCTCCTGCAACCTCTCAGGGCACCCTTCCTTAGCTTCGCCACCCCTACAAGGCAGCTTTGACTCCTATCAGAGCCCACAAACAGGGACAACTCAGCACAGGGAATGTGGAGACCCGTTCCCTGTGTCTGATATCGCCATGACATCAGACAGAAGTCTAAAGCCTCAAATTCAAATCTTACTTTAATGAGCAGTATTTATCATATAAATAGATAGCATCCTTGTCCCTTCAAATAACAGGAATTATAGAATGGATAATTCTGGCTTTGGCAATGCTGTAAATTAATTATGCAACAAGATTTTATATTATTTTAATTCTCATCTTTCTTTGTAGCACATCGTATGAAAAATTTAACTTAAAAAAATTAATGCCATTTTGAAAACAAAAGCTATTTTAATTTGAATTAAAATAGCAATAATAATAATAAAACAAAATCAACAAATCCTAAAAAGTTTGTGACTCAGCCTATTTGGTGAAATCCATAAAATAAGTATTTGCTTGAGGCCGACAGTTAGATTCAGTATTCTTATCCTGAGTATTTTTCATTAACTTTCACACAACCATTAGTGTATATTTAAATATAATAAATGTGATTGAAATCATGTTATTTTGGAATCCTTTGCATGACAAATTATTAAATATTTAGATTTTACACTGTTTACTGAAGGATGAACAGTATCTTTTTAATTTTTTGTCAATTGATGCAAGAGAAGGATACTCCATATTAAGCAAAATAATCTTTATTTTACTACAGGTCTATAAGGGTCCCCTCTAATTTCCTTTTAATCGCTGCCTATATGGCATTTGCCAGAAATGCTATTTAAGCAACATCCTAAACATATTTAAAAAGCAGAAAGTCCTGTGAATGTAGCGATATTCTCTTCCAAGTACACCACTGTTGGACTGCATAATACTATAAAGTTTGAATCCAAGTTCTAATTGGCAAAGTGCATCTGCTTTATAAAGCTTTTTACAGCAGTCTCATAATTAGAGAAACATGTCTTATATTTCTCTTACTTCCTATGCAATTAAAAAAACTGGCTTCATTTTTAAAACTCTAATTACACGATGGGAAAAGCCTCTAATTTCTGAGAATACACTCAACTTACACACATAATTTGTAAGCAAGAGGAAAAAAATCTCTGGTGGCAGAAAAATTATATGGTACCGTGCAAAAGCTTCACTAAACAAACACATTTGGTGTTCAAGATGTCAAGTTCTCCCATACTTCCGATTTATTCTTGGTTTTCATACTGACACAGCATGACACAAATTAAGGTCTTTTGTTAAAGAATAAAACTAATTTGTCATATTATTTTATTGTTGTTAAAAGATTCACACTGTACACAAAAGACTGCTGCAAATTTTGGATGCATTCCACCTGGCATACTTTCTGCATCATTCAGAATTATTACAAGAAATATGTAACAGAACTTAATTGTACTGAGTACTAAACCTTTTCCGATAGAGTTATTTTGAACATATAGCAATAGCAATAGCTCTTAGACTTATATATTGCTTCATAATGCTTTACAGCCCTCTTTAAGCAGTTTGCAGAGTCAGCATATTGCCCCCAATAATCTGGGCCCTCATTTTACCGACCTCGGAAGGATGGAAGACTGAGTCAAACTTTAAGCCGGTCAGGATCGGATTTCCTGGCAGTGGGCAGAATTAACCTGCAATACTGCATTTCAACCATTGCTCCACCATGGCTCAAATAATGACAGCATAGTTGTTCTGATGGCCACAGCGCCTTCAAATCTCTGCTTACTTATAGAATGATTTTCTTTCCGTTTCTCAAAGATTTTTTTCAGACACCTCCACCTTACATACCTTCTGATGGAAAGGAAACTATTTCCACACAGTTTTTGCTTTTATCTTGCATCTTTGGAAGTGGTGTATACATAAGTCAATTCTTGGCAGGCCAAATTACCTAATATAATATCATTGCTATTAAAGAAAGACCCCCTCAACTTATTTTCCAAACCACCAGAGGGCAGGACAAGAAACAATGGATGGAAACTAATCAAGGAGAGAGACAATGTGGAATTAAGGAGAACTTCCTAACAGTGAGAACATACTCTCCTGGCAGAGAGTTCGATTCTATTATGAAAAAGATACCCTTTTGACTAAACCTTGGAGCAAATTAACTTCTGCTCCTTTATCATTTTACTTTGTTCCTCTTACTTTGAGGCACTGATATCATTTAACATTTGGAAGCTAAAGCATAGTCAACGATTTTTCATATATCAAAGTTGTCACAAGTTGTCACAATAACATTACTTAACAATGAAAGTTCCAGACCCAATTGTGTTGTAAGTCAAGGACTACCTGTATATATTCATATTTTTAGCAACAATGCAGTTAAAAATACAGATACTTGGGTTCTAAAGCAGGAATTATATAGTTTTAAATGAAACCATACTATACTCTTAGTGAATAGAAGTTTGATAGGCTTGAAATAAAGACATAACATAACATAACATAACAACAGAGTTGGAAGGGACCTTGGAGGCCTTCTAGTCCAACCCCCTGCCCAGGCAGGAAACCCTACACCATCTCAGTCAGATGGTTATCCAACATTTTCTTAAAAATTTCCAGTGTTGGAGCATTTACAACTTCTGAAGGCAAGTCATTCCACTTATTAATTGTTCTAACTGTCAGGAAATTTCTCCTTAGTTCTAAGTTGCTTCTTTCTTTGATCAGTTTCCACCCATTGCTTCTTGTTTTACCCTCAGGTGCTTTGGAGAACAGCCCGACTCCCTCTTCTTTGTGGCAGCCCCTGAGATATTGGAACACAGCTATCATGTCTCCCCTAGTCCATCTGAAATCACTGGTGTAAAACATGACTATACAAAGGTACCATTATTGCAATAAAGAAAATAATAACACAAGATTAAAGATTGTTTTAGTTTATTTACAGGTAGTCCTCAATTTACAACCATCCATTTGGTGACTGTTCAAAGTTATAACAGCACTTTAAAAAGTGACTTATGATTGTTTTTCGCACTTAAAACCATTGCAGCTTCCCTGTGGATACGTGATCAGAATTCACATGCTTGGCAACTGGTTCTTATTTATGAAGGTTGTAGTTTCCAGGTGTCATGTGATCACCTTTTGTGACCTTCTGACAAGCAAAGTCAATGGGGAAGCCAGATTCACTTAACAACCCTGTTACAAACTTAACAACTGCAGTGATTCACTTAACAATTGTAGCAATTATGGTCATAACATGGGATAAACTTAAGGTCGTAAAATGGGGCAAAATTAACAAATGTCTCACTTAGCAACAGAAATTTTGGGCTCAATTATGATCATAAGTCAAGGACTACTGTATATGATCAAATATCAATAGGTAGAAACTTAATTCAAATTTCCTCCACAATATAAATCTCATTAGGAGACTGTAATCCAGTTAGCATAGCTTCATGAATCCATCTTCATATGATTCTTATAAGGAAATATTGAAAGGAGGAAGGGATATTAATGTGAATGATTCAAAAGTGAAATATTAAGAGATTTTATCTGTCATACTCAGCCGGTATTGGTTTTGATCTACTTGTTTCCTTTAAATACTAGAATACATTTTTAGTATTATTTTAATTTTCTATGCTCCATCCATGAATTTTAGTGGTCACATGTGCTCAATACACAAGTCTGTTGATCTATTGGTTTAGTATCACTCAGCACACTGAATGGGGGAAGGATTGTTCTACTGAAGGCTTTATTATCCATCTGCTACAGGGCATACTGTTGATACAATTCATTCTGTTTACCTCTAAACAACAGCAGAAATAGCAGTAAGTAAGGAGGAACTTTCCATGGGAATGGGGTTTATTATGAAGGAATATATAGGAATTCAACATTCTTGGTTTAATTTTGTTTTATAAATGCTCCCATTTTATCACTAATAATACCAATAATGTAATATTATTAATCTAATATAAACTGATATAGACGTAACTGAAATTTGCAGTGTTTATTCAATGAAATTAGGGAGTTGTACTATGTTACCATACACAGCGTTTCCTTTTTTAATCTAAAAAACAACAACAACAACCTTTCACTCTAGCAAGCCCTGATTTCATCAAGCAATTATTTTCACCATTTGATTATGGTATTATTCAGTCTCTCCTTGAAAAGAGCAAGATTATTTGGCACCGTGTCTCTCGTAATTTATTCTAGAAAAAAAAATCACTACTACAGGGGCACAGTGGTTAGAATGCAGCACCTGCTGGCTGCCTGTAATTTGGCAGTTCAAATCTCACCAGGCTCAAGGTTGACTCAGACTTCCATCCTTTTGAGGTTGGCAAAATGAGGACCCAGATTGTTGGGGATAATATGCTGACTCTTTAAATCCCTTAGAATGGAATGGAATGGAATGGAATGGAATAGAATAGAATAGAATAGAATAGAATAGAATTTTTTTATTGGTCAAGTGTGATTGGACACACAATTTGTCTTAGTGCATATGCTCTCAGTGCACATGAAAGAAAAGATACCTTCATCAAGGTACAACACTTACAACACTTGATAATGATAGTCACAGGGTACAAATTTAACATTAATGATACAACACTTAATGATAATCATAGGGTACAAATAAGCAATCAGGAAACGAGAGAGGAACTGTAAAGCACTGTGAAGGGGTATGTAAATCTAAATACCATTGCTATTGCTACTAATGGAGAGTGGGAAAACCTAATTCAATCACCACAGCTTTTAATAGGATCAATTAGATACTAATCCAGAATTCCACAATATTTTTGGGCCATTGAACATGTTTGGAATTTCCACAGCATGTTTTAGGCATTCACACAAAATGGCTACCATAGTGAATGTACAAATGTAACAAAACCCAGGTTGCCCCATTCCTTCCAGCTTCCCAGGATGTTAGATTTGCTGTTTCTGGGTTGCAAAAACCCAATGGGTTTCAGTAAAGAGCTAGAATTTTCAGTGACTTCTTGCTGCCATCTGTTGACTGTCTGGATTTTTGCAACTCAGATCTGATAACTTTAAGGATATTCTTTAACAGAACTATATGAAATTAGTTATTTCATTTAAAGGCGATTCAATCAAACCAACCTTCAAAATGAATTGGTGTGTAGTTGATCTGAAGTGTTGATTGAAGGAGTGGCTTTGAAATCAAACCAGAGAGAAAGGCAATACGAAGATTCTATAAACTTTCTGGTGCTTTCTTATTTGTAAATATTTTAGCTTCTTCTTATTTTTCAAATATTTTATCTGTTCCTCCCTAGAGAGACAAAGCTGGAGAGGAGGTGGCTATTAAGTAATATGGACTATTAAGTATTGAAAGAAATACTGGGCAAAGCATTTTATAATTTCTGTGAATTCTCTCAATGACAGCATTTGGATAAATTCTACTGCCTTTAAGTTTTACCTGCTTAGGCAGGTTCACTTGAAGAGAAGCTATGATGTCGGCATTTATGTCTTCCAATACCTCTTCTGAGTTCAGACTAGCAGGAGACAACATGACCCCAACCAAAGTGTCAATGAAGAGTTTGAGGCAATTACTTTTCCTAAAGAGGAAGAACCTGGAGGCTATGAATTGCTGGAATCAGCTGCTCTTCCAACTGCTCTAAGGCAACAGAGGCAACCAAAGCTGTGGGAGCAAAAATCTAACAAGGGCCTTATTTTAAGCATAAGAGCATCAGAATTTGTTTAGCTACAATAATTAAGCTAATCCTGGATAAGTGCCTTGGCTTGTAGATTCATGTTTTCACTTTGTTTAGAGTTGCTTGCAACTCTGATTAGTTCCCAAGCCCTTCAGGAAACTATATATTCCAAAGCACCAGGATTCTTAGACTGACTTGTCATTTTTCTGACTACTTCTTTAGACTAAAGTATTGCTCCCTAATTCTGAAAATGGCGTAATTTTTACCTACAAACTATGCTATCAGCAAGTGGCTATTAATCTTGGGGACTGTACTCTGCTTGGTTTTTCCTAGGGACTAAACCTGTAATGCCATGCTACTAGAGTGAATTATAGTCATAGTTACCATAAAATAAGGTTCCAATTTTTTTCCTGGACTTTTAAAATTCTGATTTGCTCTTTCTTTATCTGATCTTCTTTCCCCCAAATCTTTGCCCTTTTATCCTTACCGTGAATCTATTTGTCTCTGCTGATCTTTATATCCAATCTATCTGTAATTTGTCAGCTCTTTCACTTTCTCCTTTTACTTCTTTTTCATTCTCTGTATTCCTTTCCCAAAAATAAAACAAACACAAATAAATCCCTCTTCTGCTATGTATACAATATCTTGTACAATATGAAGCTTCTTCATTATGTATGTCTAACAGTGTGTGCATATTATACAGGGTTTTCCTTTACATCACTCTTACATTTGCAATTATGATAATCCACAAATGTCTTTGTTTTTATTTAAGTCCAAATTATTACAAAAACAGAATATAATGTGGAATCTCTGAACAGGCTAAACTTGTGGATGCCAACAAGCCTCCCAGCAGAGAAAAAGTAAATAGTTAGAAGACTGTTGTTTCTTCCATCTTTAGGAAGAATGCCTACATTTAAAACAAGTTTTGAAATTTTTCATTTTAAAATTGGACCAGGATTCCTTCTGCATTGGTTGAGAAGAACTTCTTCATAGATTTTTTTGCTGGACAATTTAGAGGTTCCTGTGGTACCCTTTTTACTTCCCTATTGTGTCTGTCTTAATAAAGAAAAGGAAAGGGAATATTTTTTTAAAAAAAAAATCTCATGCAATCCTTGAGGATATAAGAATGAAACAGTGAAAAGTCAATACCCTCTAAAGAGTGTGCTGTTCCTGGTATATATTTCTGCAGCCTGCCAAATTACAGCCTGCGGTCAAATCTTCTATAGCATCAAATCTGCAATTAATCTAAATTGAAGCTTGTTGCCTTTGAATTTCAATTTTTAAATTCAAATGAGATCTTGACTCATTTACACATCATTGTTCTACCACATAGTGGAGGCTATGAAGACTATCTTTAGGCTTTTTGGTGCCCACCAGTGTCCTATTGGGATCTAAATTTAAACAGCACATGTTCCTTTATCCAAATTTTCCCCTTAAATTAGGCATGAGTTTAACCCAATAGATTTCAGCTCACTGCAAACTTCATCTGTTCCAAATGCCTCACTTATTCAGACTATAAAGTATCATAACTGTATTTGCATTGAGGCCAGAATATTCTGCTTGAATATGAATGTATTTTCCAACACATTTTTTTCTGTATTTTTCTAGTTATAAAAAAAATATTCCAGGCCTGGAAAGTGAGACAGGATAAGAATAAAATAAATAACCTCAGCTATCTCTAATAGTTTCAGGAAGTTTGGGCAATACCCAGAAATTATTTGGAGGTGTACCCCACAGGGATTTTTCACAGCCAATGACATTTTTAGTAAAATGGCAAGCAGGAAACAAGAGTTAAGCAGAAAGGGAAGGCAAAACAAAACATGTTATAGATTACGTCTTCCTTCCTATATTTTTGTTGTAGAAAGTCAGTTATTTCTGTTCTGTCCCTCAGCCTTTGGGTAGACAGTTGGAAGCGTGGCTTTCCAAAGTATATGAAGCTGCCTATAAACAAAGTTCGTCTTTCTATTTTTTTTTTAAATGTATATATAATTGGGAAATAGAAGATACATTGGACAAATGACTCCATCACATTTGCTCATAATTGCTTCATTCTATCTTACAATGAAGAACAAGACATTGCATTTTTATTTCATTAATAGGTGAAATTATTTCATTTGCTTCTTAACATATGGGCATGAAATAAATTAGCCACAGTTTTATGCAAGTAGAAATATAATTGAAGAATCTTGTTTATGGCACTATAATTTGTATGCTTAGATTAGATTTGAACGTAAAGACTAAACATTACTATAGCAGCTATGAGCTTAATTTACTTTTTTGCTATATCATATTTACTTTTATCTCAGAAAATATTACTCATGGTTTTAGAGAAGTATGAACATAGAAATCTGTAATTGGATTCAGATACCACATTTCCTGTGCTGTTACCATCAAACCTATGCAATCATATCAGGCTCTGCCTTACTCCTATTTCAGTCATGGTTTTGGACAAATGATATGTACATATATAAAAAGGTAAAGGTTTTCCCTGTGCAGTTGTGTTTGACTCTAGGGGATGTTGCTCAACTCTGTTTTCTAGCCAAGGGAGCCAGCACTGTCCAGAGACATTTCCATGGTCATGTGGCCAGCATGACTATACACCAAGGCGCATGGAACACTGTTACCTTCCATGGTCATGTGGCCACTTATCTTCTCACTGAAGTGGTGCCCATTTATCTACTCATATTTGCATGCTTTCAAAGTGCTAGGCAGGCAGGAGCTAGAGCAAGTAATGGGAATTTACCCCATTGCATGGCGCTCGGGTCTCAAACCAAGGATGTCAGCTTTCTAGCTGACAACCTCAGCATCTTTAACTGCTGAGCCATTGCATCCCCACTACGTACATAGATATACATGCTTCCTATTAAATTCCATTGGTGCCAGTAGATTTTTTTAAAAAAAATATGTATGAAAATGAATTTCCTGAAGAAGCACTTCAAACTAATGTTGCAGTATAAGATTATTTCTTCTGCGTATTTTTTTTTCTAAAATAGCATTATGCTTTAATCCAGGACTTTAAACTGAGTTTAGGAAGATATATTTGGTCATTGAATTAATAAATATGTCTCTCCCTAAAAAACACACTACAAACCTTGCCATTCTTCTAAATTTTTATTATATTTATAGAGAGTTCTCTCCTATACTTAATGTAAAATGAGGGGGAGAAAAGTTATTTTATGCTGCTACCACTGCAGGAGCTTTTTAAATGATTCAAGGAAGTATAGCTTTCATTTAGGTTTGTGCCCTCCAGTCTGTTTATACTGGTCGATACACTTGTCTAAAAAATATAATGGATTAGCACATCATTCAACAAACTAGTCAGAAGGCAGGCTCAAGGCGACAGAGACCAAAAAGTAAATTACAGTCAGTCTTAGCAGCAGGCCATGCTCAGAGCTAGGAAACATCCTATCAGTACAAAACCCATATTCTATAAGAACGTTCCACCGAATGAAAGGTTTGAAATATTTACAATGAAATATAACAAAACAATCAATTCTATGAATACATGTCTATGCATATAAATGCTTCTTTTAAAATATGTAAAATACCCTACACTCATTAGCATAAGACTTTTTTAAATATACAATATTGTCATTTCGTAGTATTTGTATTTGTTCACTCAGGAATTCTTACAAGTGTCATGTAAATATCTCCAAGAAGCGGCACTAAAGGATTCTATAATGTATGTATATAATCATGTAATATTGGTATTCATACTAATAAGCAGCTAACAACATTTTCCTATGATAATAACAACAGAAATAGTGTAAACAGCCTCAAAATAAAAACAGGAAATTCAGTGTAAACCAGTATAATCAGCAAAGAACAAAACTTAATAAAATGCAAAATGTTAATAAGAGTAAGTTAATATGTCCCTGATGCCTAAAATAGTAAAAAGAAATATTTTAATCATGTACTGTCCTATTGCCCATCTCACTTTCAGATAATTGTCCCGATGAGGATTTAGATGCATATACACATGCGCATTCACATACCAGTATGGATGGGAAAGACTTAAATCTTCCTGTTATAACCAATTTATTTGCAATAGTTCAATAATCCAAACTCGCATGGCTTTAAAAAGGAAATAATCCCTCTGCCTGTATGAATTGCAACAAAATATTTGTAGAAAGGTTTACATTTCTTACTTGGACCTGAGCAGAGTTACCCAGGAGTAAAGAACCAAAAAGCTATGTGAGCTTTTAAATGTAACTACACCCCTGAAGGTATCCAAAACTGGTCTTTCTAACTTCCTTAGAACCAAGAAGATGGCAGGACTATCTTGCTACTCAACTATATCTATTTATGGTACTTCTAAGAACTTTTCCTCTAGGTAAGCACCATGAACTCAACAGCATTCTTAGTCCCAAGTAAGTCAGTGTAAAATTGAAATCTTAAAGGAATTTCTTTTAGATATGCAAATTCCAAAGTGTATAAAGATGCAAACTAAAATAATTTATTTTACCAAACAAGTTTTGGAATTATATATTGATCTGCAATGTATTTGGTTACATTTTGTATGCATTTTCACAGAATCATGTTTTGCTATGAACACTGCATGACATTTCAAAATCTAGATACAACAGAGAGTAAATGAAACTGATAATTGGACAGGAACAATTTTTTTTAATTTTTTGTATTTGTCAAGAACGTATTAGGTCATATAATAAGTATAAGTATGAATAGATATGAATAGAGGAAACATTAGGACAGGGACGGAAGGCACACTGGTGCTCTTATGCAGAAGACAATTATTCAAGCTTCAGAGAACAGGGGTTATGAACTCCAGCAACTATTTTTTAAATTCTTACCAACAAGATAAGAAGCTTCTTCAGCTCTAACTGAACTGAGTTAAAGTTGAAGCAGCTTCCTGGATGAGAAGTGAAATGTTTTCAAAAGGGGAAAAAACCAAGAAAGTCCAGTTGCCTTTTAGAAAAAACACCTTGGGACCACTATGAGCTGGATTATTGATAATCCCCTACCTCCATAGGAAAATCTCTATAGACATTCAGCATATTTTAAAGAGAGAGGGTTATTTGACATAATGAACAGCCCAAGCATTTACTTCCAGCTGTTAACTAAAACTTACAAGTGTGAGACAGGGACCAGTCCAAAGTCACTCAGTGAATTCTAGCTAAGCAGGTGCTTTAGCCTGAATCTTCTCCGGACATGCATATGGCTAGCCTTTTGAGATAAGTAGGCATGGTCCAGAAAAGGAGCAACAATGAGTTTAGGAATAACAGAATAGTAGAGTTGAAAGGGATCTTGCGGTCTTCTAGTCCAATCCCCTGCCTAGGCAGGAAACCCTACACCACTTCAGACAAATGGTTATCCAATATCTTTTTAAAAACTTCCAGTGTTGGGAGCATTCACAACTTCTGGAGGCAAGTTGTTCCACTGATTAATTGTTCTAACTGTCAGGAAATTTCTCCTTAGTTCTAGGACATTCTTCATTGTTGTTGAGTACAATAATGGAATATTTCTAATACATCTGATACCAAACCAAACCAGGTCAGAACTATTTTGAGATTGTTTTTCATTTTTTCTTCCTCCCCAGAACTGAGTAATCTTTCCTGAAACTTCTCCCTTGATGGTTCATTCACTCCATCATATCACCCCCACAAACACAAAAATAGGTCTGGCAGTTCATCAAGATCAACAGACAAGTCTGACAGGAAAGGTCCAGATTGAACTAGAAAATATCCCTCCTCTCCTGTTGCATGGGAATCTCACCTGGAGGTGGCAAGAAGCAAGGAATCCTCTTTATAACCATCAACCAGAACAAGGGGGACAGACGTGGGCTGGGAGGAATAACTGTGGAAGAGACATGGTGACCCCTTTCAAATGAGGAACAACTGGTGAAATAGCTGTTATCAGCTCTTTAAGTTAAGCAAGGTCAAGAAACAGACACAGCAAGGGTCAGAAATACTCATCAACATTGTAGGTATAATAACAGAATCTTGAAAGCCTGTCAAAGCTTGTTTCTATTACAAGCATAGGATACAAAGAAAGAAGAGTAGAGGCAGGAGAAAGAGGGAATAATATGCCAAGAGTGTGGCATGGGACATAGCTGAGGGGAAAATGAGGCAGGTTCTTTAAAAACAAATGAGCAGTGGCTGAACGTAATAGCTTTCTTTACATTCCTATCTGAATAGGTCATTCAATCTAAGTACTAGACTTGTTTGGAAATGCTTAGATGTGTAGTATATAAATCAATAATGAAGTGAAAAGTGTTAACCGTTACCCTTGACAGGGCTATGTAGTAGGACAGTGTTAACTGTTTCTGACACAGATTAAATGCATTTATTCTTTTGCAAACGAATTGTTATTTCTTTTTAATATATGATTCTCAAATGTCCTATGAAAAAGTCAGAATAGCAATTCAGTGATGTAATAAGGTTAAGGATAAGAAATGAAATATTAATCTGTTCAAAGTTCACAGTTGGCATTCTAATTTTCTATGTATCTCTGCATCTAGTTTAGCCTTGTAATCATAGTGATATTACATGCAGTTGCTCCTACATGTTGCACTAATGCACACAGACATTCACTTTTTTGGTATCCAGAAAACTGATACTGTAACTGTGGGAAAAATTGATTCCATGAGCCAGAGAGCTTTATAGCCAAATGAGAACTATTCCAGTATTGGGCAAAGGAGATTTGGATACATATCAGGGGTGAAATCCAGCAGGTTCTGGAGAACCGTTAGCGGAAATTTTGAGAAGTTCAGAGAACCGGCAAATACCACCTCTGGCTGGCCCCAGAGTGGGGTGGGAATGAAGATTTTGCAATATCCTTCCCCCAGGAGTGGGGTGGGAATGGAGATTTTGCAATATTCTTCCCCCAGGAGTGGGGACGGAATGGAGATTTTGCAGTATCTTTCCCCTGCCATGCTCATCAAGCCACGCCCACCAAGCCACACCACATCCACCAAGCCACACCCATAGAACCGGTAGTAAAAAAATTTGGAATTCACCACTGAACACATATGTTAACATTATTGTACAAACATGAAACAAAAAGTTTACACCATGAGAACTGACAACTGAAGGAAGCCTGCAGAAGATAAAATGTCCAAGCTCTCCAATGAAAATCATCCAGGGTGGGACAAGAACTCTTAGTCTCCCAGTTTCTAGACTGATGCCTTAGCCACTATATCAAACTGCATCTCATCTATCACTCCATCACTCCATCCATATCTATCTATCTATCTATCTATCTATCTATCTATCTATCTATCTATCTATCTATTATCATCCATCCATCCATCCATCCATCCATCCATCCATCCATCTGTCTCATATATAGCTGGAGAAGTACTGGAGTCTGAAGAAGAAACTCAAGAAGATGTGGAAACTAAAGGCCAAAGTGGTCCCAGTGGTAGTAGGAGCACCTGGGATTATGATTCCTAAAATGGAAGAGTGGCTCTAGCAGACCCTGAGAACATCATCTGAGTTCTCTGACCAGAAGAATGTAGTGCTAGGAACAGCTGAGATATCCTCAACCTTTCAGGTCTCTGGTAGATGGCCCAAGACTGAGACAGTAATACCACATATAGGGGTGAGAAAGGATTTTATATATAAATATGTACTTACAAGAGTTATAACCTAGTATGCATTTCTTAGGGATGCGGTGGCTCAGGGGCTAGGACGCTGAGCTTGTCGATCAAAAGGTCGGCAGCTCAGTGGTTCGAATCCCTAGTGCTGCCGTGTAACGGGGTGAGCTCCTGTTACATGTCCCAGCTTCTGCCAACCTAGCAGTTTCGAAAGCACGTGAAAATGCAAGTAGAAAAAAAAAGGAACCACCTTTGGTGGGAAGGTAACAGCGTTCCGTGCGCCTTTGGCGTTGAGTCATGCCGGCCACATAACCACAAAGACGTCTTCAGACAGTGCTGGCTCTTCAGCTTTAAAACGGAGATGAGCACCGCCCCTTAGAGTCAGCAACGACTAGCACGTATGTGCGACGGGAACCTTTACCTTTATGCATTTCTTTGGCAAATTTGTCTTTTTCCCTTCCTGATTTTTCCCTATACTTTTCTCTTCCCACTTTTGGTCAATTCCTTCTAATCCCTGTACATCATTCAGAAAAGTCCTACAACATACAAAGAGGGTTTGATAGAGCAAAAGAAGGAATAAAAAGGCATACATATGAAAGATTTCCCAACTAAATAAATGCACAAATCAAGAAAATACTACCAGTTTAGCACAATCTCTATGTATATATGAATATTATTTTTTTTAAATCACCAGTCTCTTATAACCATTTTATGATGCTAATTATCTGGAATTAGAATTCAGATTTACTTACAAATATTTGAAACACTGTATCTTATGTGGCAAAATAGCAATACATTACAATTGTGAAGAATCTAACAACAACAGCCTTACTAAAATGTAAGCTATATATCTTTATTAAAAAAAAAGATTAAGCATGAAGTACCATTAATAAGGCTTTGCTGTTGACATAATTGACCTACGAAAACATTTTCATCAAGAGTTCAGGATTCCTGCATTTATATAGTTGCAACTTTAAAGTCTTTCACATCTAAGTGCTAATCTAATTGCAGTTCATATGTTGTATAATCTTCCCAAAAGGAAAACTAATTTCAAAATATTTGATCATAAAAGTTGTCCTAGATTTTACACGCATAATTTAATCAAATAATATCAGATAATCTTTAACAGGAAATTGGTAGGAACTTCATTTAAGCAGCATCCATTTGCACTTATATAAATGTACTGAGAGTGTAGGAAGAATTTGACAGCTTGCCATATGTGATTTCATTCCGTAGCCTACCTACTTTACCATCAAAAGTTATATCCTTTGAAGCATTGCCAGAATTACTTTAGCCCAGAAGATATGCTAGATGTGCCCTTTAAAAGCCATATCATTTCCTTTCTATTCTGACTAGTTCAGTGTAGCATCTGCTCAACTAAATTCCTTTGAAGGTTAACCTCCTCCCTCCTTACCCCCTCCCCCCACCTTCACTGAACCTGTTGTACAGTTAAGGTAGCCAATACTGAATGAGGTTTGCCCAAGCCTATATTTGAGTTAAATGAACTTGCAAAAAGAAAAAAAAAGTCTCCTGAATCAATCATCTTTTCAATCACCTCTGAAAATTAATTTACCGAAATGAACAGACAGTATTTTATTTGAAATCAGCACAATGCTGATATTCTGTATGAGTAAGCTAGGATGTGGGTGTACAAAGGCATCTTTGTCTGACATGGAGGCAACACAAAATGAACAACTAGAGCTGCATAGATATGACAAAACCCTTAATGTATAAAAATACCAGAGATAAACATATGTTTCTGAAAGGGGAAAAAAAATGCACCTATTCATGGAGAAATTATTATTTTTTCTTTTGCAGTGTGCAGCTTATGTGTATGTAGAATAAATACGTTCAATAAGCATATACTATGCCAAAGTATAAACTGCCAATATTGTAACAATAAAATTATAGGAATAAAATATATTTGTGATATGCATGCTATATAATTACATGCAAAGCGTACATTGGATATGAGATGGGCGGCAAATAAATTTCATAAAATAATTGAATATTATAAAAATATTTTGTTTTGGACTCAGAGGGCATTAAGTTGAGTTCCACTGCAATGGAAAGAGGAAGTGAAGCCAAATCTTTACTGTAGTCTTTGACTAGCATAAAATAATATTTGCAATTGTTCCAACATGAATTGTCTAGCAGCTCTGAAAAAAATAACTAAAATTGGAATTATCAACAGAAATTTGATCAGAATAACAGAACAGAATAACCAAGTTTGAAGGGACCTTGTAGGTCTTCTAGTTCAATCCCCTGGTCAAGTAGGAGACCCTATACCATTTAAGACAAATGTTTATCCAATCCGTTCTTAAAAACCTCAGTGATGGAGCATTCACAACTTCTGAAGGCAATTTGTTCCACAGATTCATTGTACTGTCTGGAAATTTTTCCTTATTTCTAGATTGGTTCTCTCCTTGATTAGTTTCCACCCATTGCTCTTGTTCTGCCTTCAGATGCTGTAGAGAATAGGTTGACCCCCCCCCACTTCTTTGTGGTCGTCCCTTAGATATTGAAATACTATCATGTCTCCCCAGTCCTTTTCATAAAAATGGACGCACCTAATTCCTGCAAAGGTCTTCGTATGTTTTAGCCTCTAGTCCCCTAATCCAGCAGTCCCCAACCTTTCTACTTTGGCTCCCATGGGGGAGGGGTGTGTGTGAATGGCAGGCGCAGGCGCATAGCTTCATTGGTGCGTGCTTGCCTACCACTTGCGACAGTGGAGCTTCATGCATGCATACATGCTCATGTTTGTCCATTGCTTGTGTGGCCTGGTTTCAAACAAGCTGTAGTCTGGTAGTGGGATGCATCCTGGGGGACCACTGCCCTAATCGTCTTTAGTTCTAGGTTGCTTCTCTCCTTGATTTATTTATTTATTTATTCGCATTTTTATACCGCCCTATCTCCCTAGGGACTCAGGGAGTAATTAGTTTCTATCCTTTGCTTCTTATTCTGTTTCTAGCCCCTTAGATATTGGAAGACCGCTATCAAATCATCCCAGTCTTTCTTTTCATAAAGGTAGACATACCCAATCCCTGCAACCATTCCTCATATGTTTTAGCCTCCAGTCCCCTAATCATCTTTGTTGCTCTACTCTGAACTCTTTCTAGAGTCTCAATATCTTTTTTATATCGTGGAGACCAAAACTGAATGCAATATTCCAAGTGTGATCTTATCAAGGCATTATAATACTTTATAATTTACATAAAGTATTACTAATACTTTATGTAATCTTGATTCTATCCCTTTGTCGATGCAGCCTAGGACTGTGCTGGCTTTTTGTGGCAACTGTAGCATGTTGCTCGTTGATATTTAAGTAATTATCCATCAGGATTCCAAGATTCTTCTAACAAGCACTACTATTGAGCCAGGTGAGCTCTAACCTTCCTTGTCTTCTAGGATACCTTGAAGAGTTGGCTCTTGCCATAGGTGCAGGGGTACAAAAATTCTGGAACCTAGTAAGATGGTATGTAGATGTATAAAAGAGTGTTGCAATGAGGTGTCATGAGTTTATGGATTTTTTTATTCAGACTATTTTTGGAGAGGAAGTTGCTTTTAGAATTTTGTGCAGCACTCATGGTTGTGATTACAACAAGAGTGGCTATATAAGTATTTTAAAATAAGTAATTATTACATTTAAGATTAAGATTGTATATACTGTAAGATTCCATTTTGCCCAATTTTGTCACATGCATTTAAATCGCTCCTAAATTTATGGGAGCATGTACAGAATCATTAATGTATGGGTATAATTTAACTATGTGTTAACAAATGAAAAAAATTAATGCATAAAGTATTTTGTAAATTATAAATGATTAAAATAAAAGTGAACTCACCAATCTGTCCATAGCTGTTCTCTTTAATAACTTTTTCTTTCATTTTAATAATTATGTCCTTTGTATTAATAGCTTTCCCATTCCTTGCATCCATCATGTAGATACCAGGAAGTGGAATTCATCCTGATATGTTCTTGTACTATAACTTGCTTTTTCCAAAAATATTTCAAATAGCAATTAGCAGTTATACTTATATACTGCTTCACAGTGCTTTACACCTCTTCTTAGTGGTTTTACAGAGTCGGCTAGTGCCCCCAACAATCTGGGCTCTCATTTTACCAACCTTGGAAGAATGGAAGACTGAGTCAACTTTGAGTCTCTCAGGATCAGATTTCCTGGTAGAGGGCAGAATTAAACTGCAATACTGCATTTCAACCACTGCTCCACCATGGCTCAAATAATGAAAGCATAGTTATTCTGATGCCACAGCTCCTTCAAATCTCTGTTTACTTGTAGAATGATTTTCTTTCTGTTTCTCAAATATTTTTTTCAGACACCTCCACCTCACATACCTTCTGACGGGAAGGAAACTATTTCCACACCATTTCTGCTTTTATCTCACATCATTGGAAGTGGTGCATACGTAAGTCAATTCTTGGCAGGTCAAATAACCTAATATAACATCCCTGGTATTATAAAGTCTATATATAATATACTATACACTGGTATTAAAGAAGAGGGGGTCAACTTATTTTCCAAAGAACCAGAGGGCAGGACAAGAAACAACGGATGGAAAATAATCAAGGAGAGAGACAATATGGAATTAAGGAGAACTTCCTAACAGTGAGAACATATTAACCAGTAGAACAGCTTGCCTTCAGAAGTTGTGGATGCAAATACCACTGGAGGTTTTTATGAAGAGATTGGACAGTCATTTGTCTGGAGTGGTATATAAGGTCTCCTGGTTGAGCAAGGGGTTGAACTAGAAGACCTCCATGGTCTCTTCCAGCAATATTCTGAATTGAATTGAAACTGAATTGAAATATTCTAAAGGTCTAGAAATCTAATGGGGAAATATGATACTGTTCTGAAGCTAAGCAAGTCTCAGTGCCAGACTTAGATTTGCTTCACTATATATAGTATGCCATCTTGGAATTTTATGTAAACCACTCTAAGCTCAATGGAAAACAGACATATAGCGAATGGAAAAATCCTATATTGATTTACTAGAGGGTGCTTCACACTGCTATTGAAAGCATGGAAGTAGTTTTTATGCACACCAGAGGCTGTTTTTGGTTATTCCGTGTGACTGTGGCACGGTTGCAAAATGCTTTAGCACAACTAATAATGTCACCTTCCTGTCTCTGTGAGGTGGTACACTGCATTACTTTTGCAGTGGGGAGTGCCTTGTTGATACAAATCAAGGGCAATTTGAATATGACTAAACCTAATAACAGAATAAAATAACACAGTGAATCTTGGTTGGGCGGAGGGAATCTAATGTAATCTGAATCTAACTTGATCCTGAGTTGTTACTTGATGCCAAGGTTACATGAAAAATATTTGAAAACATGCAGCACATAAACATGAGATTCTAAAACCTTTTCTTACAGGCCACTTTGGGTAGCAACAAATAAAATGACGTAATATAAGACAGGGGTCTCCAACCTTGGCAACTTTAAACCTGGAGGACTTCAACTCCCAGAATTCCCCAGCCAGCTGGCTGGGGCATTCTGGGAGTTGAAGTCCTCCGGGCTTAAAGTTGCCAAGGTTGGAGACCCCTGATATAAGTCACTACCCTGGTCTTTGTTAATCCTACATTTCATTATTTGGCATATTTTCCCCTTCAACTGGTGCATTAAACATACTCACACAAATCATCAAATAGATTTGATTTGCCCAATTAGACTCTTTCTTTGTAATATTTGGGTATAAAAAAGAGAATTTCACATGCCCGAACCCCTGAACTACTAAAATTACTCAATGCTGCATTCAACGAAGAACAAGTGGGATGAGATTATGTTCTATTATACAAGAGTCAATTTGAGTCAGGGATGGAACTGGAGTTCCATTTATATTTCTATTCACAATTTATCTTCTTAAATCTATTTATGAACTGCAATACTTGTATACATACTTGTATACATCGAATTCTGCAATTTTTAGAATTTTGTGGTACAGCTTGCCATTGAAAGATTTTGAGGAACACCAAAAGCATATTGCATTAATTGGGAAATCATTTGCAAACATGTATGCAGTACAGAATATGTAAAAAAAATACCTATATTGAAGCTGAAAGTGTATATTAATTTTATGAAGATTTTTTCAAAGGAGCAAACAGAAGTCAAAACATTTTTCAATAAAGGCTGGTAAAAAAGAGAAGGTGAGTTAATATTGTTGGATTCAAATTCTATACTGTTATATTGCAACTTCTAATTATTACTGACCATATTATTTTAAAGAAACCTCTGAATTGCTATCCTTTCTTACATAAGTAAAAATGCGATATTTCAATTTCAGATTTCTTATTCATGCATTCTAATTCCTATCTAACCGAGTGCTGCCATTTATGAATTTCAGAGTAAAACAAAATGTAACATGACTACAGAAAGATGGAACCTTCTATTAAAAGGAAGTTTTAAAAAGATCATGTTAAATGTAATAGCCATCCTCAAGCAAACAAGGGTTTCTATAAACTGAATGTTAATTCTTAAAGAAATGCATGATAATTTTATGAGAGTAAACTCACACTGAGATATATTAACACATCCACTCTGCTAGAGTAATTATTATCTTTTACCCTCATTCATGGAATCAGTTCTAATGCTTTCACAGAAAGCTTTTTACCTATCAGTGACTGTAGCTTTCTTATCCATTTCAATGGAGAGGTCAACATTAATTGCATGCATGGATGTGTCCTCCAGTGAAAAGAATGTACATGAACCTACACGGTCCAGGACGACTTGCAAGATACTCAAAACAACAACAACAACAACAACAAGCAAACAAAAAACCAAAAATAAAACATCAGCCATGGAAACAAATGTGGTTATAGAGCTTCTTTCTAATTGTGAGAAATACTGAGTTCTGGGTTGTCACTTTTTCCAAAGAACAAAATCTCACTGGAATTTTCTTCATGTAAGCCTTGAGAATTACTGGGCACTCAGGACATCATTTCTGAAGCAAATTGTTAAACTAATTGAAACGATAGT